>NW_025335191.1:0-6068 GCF_018152115.1 Drosophila rhopaloa | reverse complement strand
TGCACACTGGTCCCAATGACCAATATTTTTGCATAAACTAGAAAAATGAAGCTACAGACTTGACACTTGGCACACTATATAGTTACTATATATGCGAAGTCTGGACAAAATTTTGTGCCGATCGGGCAACGCCTTCCTTTCCGCCCCATAGAAATGCACCCCGGGACAAAAATTTACAAAACATCCACGAAAATTGGGCCAATATATCCAATAAATTTTAAATATATATAAAATATCTTTAGTAAAGCCAATAGCCAATATATCCAATAAATTTTAAAGATATATAAAATAACTTTAGTAAATATCCCCTCAATCCCCAATCCCCCCCATACCAATTTTTAACTTCCAAACTGCATAATGCATCTTGAAAAATTATAATATATTTACTTAATTAATTTTTAATCACTTTCAACATCTAAATCAAAGGACTAGGCATCGTTACATTCAAATGTATCCAAGTCATCTTCATCATCATTATCTGTAGTAGGATAACTATTTAGGAAATCGACATTTGGTGGTGTTAAAAGATCATTAAAAGAGCATTTTTTTATTCCAGCATCCACATAAGCAACAAAGTTCTTAATCCTCTTTTTCAAAGGATCTATTTTTTGCTTTAAGTTTCCAAATCGATGCTGCAACACAAAGTTGTAAAGGCTTTCGGTTTCGCGTCCATGTGCCAGCCAATACTCTAGCATTTCTCCATAACATAGGTCTATGTTGTCTAGCAAAAAGTTTTTTTTGGAAAATGGAGCAAAAACGAGCAAAAAGGTTTATGTCATCGTATTGTAAATAAATGCAAGAACAAAACTGCGTTAATAGTTTTTATAATCCGGCACAATCCAACATACTTTTGTTCCAAGAAACACGAAAAATGATAGGTTAAAATTGTTAAAAATACAACTCTACAAAAGCACACATACACAAAGACAAATCACATTAAACAAATATTGCATTAAACATTTAAATTTTACATACCTCCACTAATATTTTCCATTTTACTTTGTTTTAAAATGTTAAGTAGAACTTTTGCAATCTTACTTTAAAGTGTTGATTTTATTTAGCGCGCCAAAAAGTCAACATTTCTGATCAACGAACTGCTGACTTTCAGGGCTACCAAATTTAACAGGGCTGCAATTTCAGTAACGAAATTGCGATTTTTAAATGCAACGTATATTATTCTACGAAGATAAAATGTTTTTTTTTTTCATAACTTTAAAAAAAAAATAGGTTTTTGCAAAAATATTGGGCATTGGGACCAGTGTGCATAGGCAACAGAATCAGAATCATTGAACTTCAAAAGTCCGTTCTCAAAAAACGGTACACAATATGGGCCCTTAAATTTATTTTTATACCCTGACAGAGAATATTATAATTTCAGTCAAAAGTATGCAACGCAGTGAAGAAGACATTTCCGAACCTATAAAGTATATACATTCTTGATCAGCATCACCAGGGGAGTCGATCTAGCCATGTCCATCTATATATATACAACTATATCATATAGGAAAATCAAAAAAAGAACAATAATATCATATAGCTGTAATAGAAACGATGGCAAAATGCAGCGCAAAATCGAAATAGCTTTATTGTTTTTAGTAATATAGGCATAGTCGTTTTGTGATAACTGCTACGTTTCTGTCTGAACTGTAAAAAGTTCGGGCTCATATCTGATAACTGTATGGCGGGGATGAGTTTTAGGTTTTGCGCCTTTAAACATAATCAATTCAGATTTTTAAATATTTAATGAAAGTGGTATAAAAATGAAAAGAATATTCCATCTTAGTGTTTAATAATGTTATATACCTGCGAAAAAGTCCAAATACTGCGGATATTGTCATTGTGGTGAGTGGAGCAGGTTGCCCAAATTCTGGCCATGAAGATCGTCTTCGAAGTTCCAGTCCCACGGGAACATGCAAAATTTTTGAAGCCGTCCGAGAGGTGCAAAGCCTTGATATCACACTTCAATGTGCAGATGTCTCCATGTTTGGATGGAACTTGGGTGCATAATCCAGGGTCTGTTTGACCGCTGTTGGTAATTATATGAAAGTTAATATAGGCCTTTCAATATTCTTACAAAATTTACACGACTTAAAATTATAAAAAGATAGCCTTAAAATAGTTGACACTAACTATACAAATCGAAACCCGACCCTAACACCTGCCGTAACCGAAAATTCAATACCCACTCTATCTCTAAATAAACCTGCAAAAAAAAAAATAACAAGAAAGGAAAGCTAAATTCGGGCGGAGCCGAAGTTGATATACCCTTGCAGAATACTCTGTAAATTATATTCTCCAAAATTATTCATATGATGCATTCTTAATACTCATAAAAAATCCCAACTTCCTAACTTTAAAAACACCAAAGTTATGGCATTTCCAATCATTCAGTTATGTATATGGCAGCTATAGAATATAGTCGGCCGATCCTTATGAAATTTAATATGTCGGATTGATTGGGCAAAAATAAAACCCATAGAAAATCCCAACTTCCTAACTTAACAAACACCAAAGTTATGGCATTTCCGATCAATCAGTTATATGGCAGCTATAAGATATAGTCGGCCGATCCTTATGAAATTTGGTAGGTCGGATTAATTGGCCAAATATAAAACCCATAGAAAATCCCAACTTCCCAACTTTACAAACACCAAAGTTATGGCATTTCCGATCAATCAGTTATATAGCAGCTATAGGATATAGTCGGCCGATCCTTATGAAATTTGGTATGTCGGATTGATTGGCCAAATATAATACCCATAGAGAGTCCCAACTTCCTAACTTAACAAACAGCAGAGTTATGGCATTTCCGATCAATCAGTTATATGGCAGCTATAGGATATAGTCGGCCGATCCCGGCCGTTCCGACTTATATACTGCGTGCAAAGGAAAGAAGGGTGTGTGTAAAGTTTCAATTCGATATCTTTAAAACTGAGAGACTAGTTCGCGTAGAAACA
This sequence comes from Drosophila rhopaloa, assembly GCF_018152115.1. Classification (NCBI taxonomy): domain Eukaryota; kingdom Metazoa; phylum Arthropoda; class Insecta; order Diptera; family Drosophilidae; genus Drosophila; species Drosophila rhopaloa. Next base: position 3,111 of record NW_025335191.1, on the reverse strand, counting down.
GACAGACGGACAGACAGACGGACAGACAGACGGACAGACAGACGGACAGACAGACGGACAGACGGACAGACGGACAGACGGACATGGCTATATCAACTCAGGAGGTGATCCTGATCAAGAATATATATACTTTATAGGGTCGGAGATGTCTCCTTCACTGCGTTGCACACTTTTGACCAAAATTATAATACCCTCTGCAAGGGTATAAAAAGAATTAAGAATTAACCATACAGGTGCTTCTGGCCTCCTGAACTATATTAGCCTTCAACTATATTAGCCGAATCCTCAACGTTGGCTATAATAAATAATATATTCTTACTGAAATTTCATTTTGGTCTAAAATAGCCGTCTATGTGACCTAGGTTTCTATTAAAATAAGTAATTTTATATTTTATCGGTCGAAAAATTTGAAAAATTTGCGTCGTTGAAAATTTGAAAGATTGACATTATCTGACCTAGGATAAACCAGCAATTAAGCTATGGACTTGCTATCATATTCAACCTAACAATTATGACTACAATTTAGCTATCAGCAAATCTCATATTATAAGGGTTAGCAAGGGCCGAAATCGATTTATTATTTAACCGAAGCATTATATTGTAATAAAGGCTTATTTATAGAGTTTTGTTTTTTTTACCCGTGCTGAGTTTATTTTAATTTCAGTCAACGCTGAGTCGATCACATTATACGTTCTTCATCAACATCAAAAGGCGAGTCGATCTAGCCATGTTCATCTGCTTCACTCTTATTTGTGCAATAAATAAAATGCAAATATCGTTGGAAATACATTTTTTTAACAAATCTTGTTATTAGATTTATTTTCAAGCCTTCAATCGATTTATATATATTGAGAATAGTTTTTCGATGCTGTTGCAAGGTTAGCTTGCGGCGTTTCATGTGTTTCAGGTGATTCGGTTTTTTGAGTTGGAGAGAAGGTAAGCCAGCCAAGGCACAGCTCTGCTTACTCTCGAACAGATTGTAGCCTTCAGGACAGTGACAACGGAAGAAGCCCTTTGTAATCTCACAAATGTGTTCACAGTAGCGCTTGGTTATCCAGTTTTTGGGTCTTGATATTTCAATTCACATTCGTTGATGTCTTGCACACTTTGTGACTGAGAAGACACCGTTGTCCTCCGGCAATGTCTGATTTGGGGCTACGAGTGTGGCCTCTGTTGACAGCGATAGGAACCTATAAGGTTCTCGCAGCCACCTTCACAGTCCCACGACAAAGCGGAATTCTTGCATTCGTTAATGTCTGGAGTGAATCGTGGTGAGAAATAAAATTTTGTATTTGAAATGTAATATATACATACCCAAACAAGTTTTGCCGTCAGATTCATCTATTTCATAACCACTTTTACAGGAGCATACGAATTCCCCCGGCAAGTTGTTGCACAATTGTGAGCAACCCCCATTGGACTCCTCGCATTCGTCGATATCTGCAAGAGAATATTGTTTTCAAAATTTATCAATATGCCTGGAATCTTTTCACCCACCTTCACATCTGCATGGATCATTGGGATTTACATAGTAACCCCCATAACATTCGCATTTGTTAGACGATTGGTTGCATATATGGGCACAACCGCCATTATTATCCTCACAGTTCTGAAATGAAGACTTTAAAATATCTTGTTGGTTCAACAAATGGTCTATAAGTTAATACTTTAGCTATGGGTGTCGATTTACTGACTTCGTCTTTACCATATGTAATTCGACGAATGCACTTGAGTCGGTTACCCAACCATTTATAGTTTGAACAGAACATGGCACTATCACCGGGATAAAAGGTTTCGTAGTTGTCATTGCAGACATAGTTGGCCACCAGGAAGAGTCTTTCTCCATTCCGACGAAGAGCGACGGTGGCAATACCATTATTAATCCTTGGAGGTGCGAGCCAATCGCAAGTTCGCAACATAATCAATTCAGATTTTTAAATATTTAATGAAAGTGGTATAAAAATGAAAAGAATATTCCATCTTAGTGTTTAATAATGTTATATACCTGCGAAAAAGTCCAAATACTGCGGATATTGTCATTGTGGTGAGTGGAGCAGGTTGCCCAAATTCTGGCCATGAAGATCGTCTTCGAAGTTCCAGTCCCACGGGAACATGCAAAATTTTGAAGCCGTCCGAGAGGTGCAAAGCCTTGATATCACACTTCAATGTGCAGATGTCTCCATGTTTGGATGGAACTTGGGTGCATAATCCAGGGTCTGTTTGACCGCTGTTGGTAATTATATGAAAGTTAATATAGGCCTTTCAATATTCTTACAAAATTTACACGACTTAAAATTATAAAAAGATAGCCTTAAAATAGTTGACACTAACTATACAAATCGAAACCCGACCCTAACACCTGCCGTAACCGAAAATTCAATACCCACTCTATCTCTAAATAAACCTGCAAAAAAAAATAACAAGAAAGGAAAGCTAAATTGGGCGGAGCCGAAGTTGATATACCCTTGCAGAATACTCTGTAAATTATATTCTCCAAAATTATTCATATGATGCATTCTTAATACTCATAAAAAATCCCAACTTCCTAACTTTAAAAACACCAAAGTTATGGCATTTCCAATCATTCAGTTATGTATATGGCAGCTATAGAATATAGTCGGCCGATCCTTATGAAATTTAATATGTCGGATTGATTGGGCAAAAATAAAACCCATAGAAAATCCCAACTTCCTAACTTAACAAACACCAAAGTTATGGCATTTCCGATCAATCAGTTATATGGCAGCTATAAGATATAGTCGGCCGATCCTTATGAAATTTGGTAGGTCGGATTAATTGGCCAAATATAAAACCCATAGAAAATCCCAACTTCCCAACTTTACAAACACCAAAGTTATGGCATTTCCGATCAATCAGTTATATAGCAGCTATAGGATATAGTCGGCCGATCCTTATGAAATTTGGTATGTCGGATTGATTGGCCAAATATAATACCCATAGAGAGTCCCAACTTCCTAACTTAACAAACAGCAGAGTTATGGCATTTCCGATCAATCAGTTATATGGCAGCTATAGGATATAGTCGGCCGATCCCGGCCGTTCCGACTTATATACTGCGTGCAAAGGAAAGAAGGGTGTGTAAAGTTTCAA
>NW_025335190.1:0-4197 GCF_018152115.1 Drosophila rhopaloa | reverse complement strand
TATCGTTGAAAATATATTTTTGGTAATGAAAAATTGTATACTTATTGGTATTGGGGTGCCCTTTTTGTTTACCTACACACAAAACAAAGTGTTGATAGAATCAAGCCAACAATTGCATGTCGGTTTTAACGAAAGTTAAATATTCCTAACTTTAGTAGTCAATTTACCAATTAGATATCTCAAAACTGCTACGCTAAAATTGGTATTATTCATTGAAAATGTTTTTACAAAGTTTGATTCCAAGAAAGCCATTTAAAAAGTAAGTGCTTTTGTCTTTTGAAAGTAATGTAAAGTCTGAATACAGAAATAATTATGTTAAGTCAAGATCCCGCAGTAGCAGTAACAATTTTATACCCTTGCAGAGTTATAATTTGATCAGAATTTTCCAACGTAGTGAAGGAGACACTTCCGACCCTATAAAGTACATATGTTATTGATCAGCATCACCAGGAGAGTCGATCTAGCCATGTCCGTCTGTTCGTCCGTTCGTTTCTACGCAAACTAGCCCCTCAGTTTTAAAGCTATCTGCTTGAAACTTAATTGCTATTGCAGGTAGTATATAAGTGGGAACGAGCCGGATCAGGTGACTATATCATATAGCTCCCACTTAGGAACAATCGGAAAAATAATTCAAAAAATTACTAACTCTGTTGTTTTTTTTTTTTAATTTTTGTTTTTTTTTTTTTTTTTTTGTTCTTTCGGGATTTGGTAATATTTAAATATTATGGAATTACGGTTTTTAAATCGGACAACAATATTATATAGCTGCTAAAACATTGCAATACATGGGACTATGTAATGTTACTGAAGATTTAATTGGTTGGTTGATATTTTTCTGTGTATAGGTAAAAGTAAAAGCTGAACAATCTTTCTAGTATCATCAAGGTAAATGAAATGACAATTAACAAGAAGGGAAAGCTAGCTTCGGGCGAACCCGAAGTTGATATACCTGCAGAATATTCTGTAAATTATATTCTCCAAAATTATTCATATGATGCAGTCTTAATACTCATAAAATCCCAACTTCCTAACTTTAAGAAAAACACCCAAAGTTATGGCATTTCCAATCGTTCAGTTACACGGCGCTTATGGAATGGCTGGATCTGTAATTTGATGGGGTTTGGATTGATGGGCTAAAAAAAAAACCCATAGAAAATCCCAACTTCTAACTTAACAAAACCAAAGTTAGGGCATTTCCGATCAATCAGTTATAGGGCGGCTATAGGATATAGTCGGCCGATCCTCCTCAAATTGGGCAGGTCGGATTGATTGGCCAAAAAAAAACCCAATATAAACCCTTAGAAAATCCCAACTTCCTAACTACAAACACCAAAGTTATGGCATTTCCGATCAATCAGTTATATGGCAGCTATAGGATATGGTCGGCCGATCCTTATGAAATTTGGTAGGTCGGATTGATTGGCCAAATATAAAACCATATAGAAAATTCCAACTTCCTAACTTTACAAACACCAATATTATGGCATTTCCGATCAATCAGTTATATGGCAGCTATAGGATATAGTCAGCCGATCCCGTCGTTCCGACATATATACTGCGTGCAAAAGGAAAGAAGGGTGTGTGCAAAGTTTCAACTCGATAGCTTTAAAACTGAGAGCCTAGTTTGCGTAGAAACAGACAGACGGACGAACGGACAGACGGACATGGCTATATCAACTCAGGAGGTGATCCTGGATCAAGAATATATACTTTATAGGGTCGGAGATGTTCAAAAAATCCTTCACTGCGTTGCACACTTTGACCAAATTAAAAGGCTTCCACTCACAACCAACTCATTGCAACTCATTGGCCCTAACAATGGGCCAGGCAATACCATCGTGGAGCACCAACTCCTTTCAGTCTCCCCTTTGACATGTGAGCTGCTTTGGTAGCTTTTCAAGGGTTCTTGTTCTCCTAGCAGTGCATATTTTGAAAGGTCTTTTGTGAAACTTTTGTTTTCCTTTTTCAATGCATTTGTAATACCACCTTTTATTTTAAGCTGGAAGTAGATAGTTCGAGTGTAAGCTTTACTAGATTACATAAGTAATACTATATAAGGAGAGACTTTAACCTTACTGATGTTGTGGAAGATATAGTTGAAGGTATTCGAAATTTCTTTACATTTCTTGGTGTAGATATCTGTAATGGTGAACTAATTATCGATAAATTGCCTTGTGATATTGGTTTGCTTTCCACCCAAAAAAAATAAGATAAATAGTCATTTGTCTAAGTCCGAGATCCTGACGGAATCTCTGAAATGTGAAATCTTAGTTTTCCCAAATAAAGGTAGCTCTTTTAAGTAAAAGAAAACATAATCAAGGGCATTGGCCCTTGTTTTACTTTTATTACAACAGCTCTAATGAGGAATTCTTCGTCATTAAATTGGCTTAGCATATTGGCATTAAAATCAATTATAACAAGAAAGGAATAAAACTTCGGCAACCCGAAGTTTATATACTGCAGTTAATTCAAAACGGCTGCATTTCGATTTATATTTATATATATTACTAAAGCAATGAAGCTATGTCGATTATGCGCTGCATTTGGCCATCGATTCTTTATTGAGCTATATGACATTGTTGTCCGATTTTAATTTGATTAAAACCGTAATTCCATATTCTCTAAACTCTTTCAAATACCAAGAACAACAAAAAAATTAAAAACAAAAAATTATTTATTTTTCAATTTTGTTTTCGTTCCGACTTATGCACTACCTGCAATAGAAAGACAACATTTGGAAAAGTTTCAATTGATAGCTTTAAAAGTGAGGGACTAGTTTGCGTAGAGGAAACGGACAGAAAAGACGAGACAACTCCTCCTGGTGATGCTGATCAAGAAAATATGTACTTTTATAGGGACGGAAATGTCTCCCTTTACTGCGTTGCAAACATTGAATGATTATAACACCCTCTGCAAGGGTATAAAGATCTGAAATAAAAAATGAATTTTTAAGGCTGAATAAATTTGTTATGTGTTGTGTGTTGTTGTAACACAGGGATACAGTAAATAACTTAAATAATTTTAATACATATCACATAATATTAGTGCAATTTTAATAACCCTAATGAATCTGAAAATAAAACAAATTAAAATTTTAACCTTATTATTTTTGTTTTCCCCCAAAAAAGTAACAGCTTATTATTTGTGCATACCCGCGCATTTTAAATTTGTGTTTTACGATTTTAAGAATTGGTTTTTATTTTTGTTTTGTGTTTTTGTCTGCCGGAAAATTAAAATAAAAGTTAAAGCTTATTATTTGTTGTCACGGGAACAAAGTAGTGTATTTGCATCAAAAATTTATAATTTTGTTTTACGATTTTAAAAATTGTTTAATTTTTTTATATATATTACATTTTTAGCAGCCAAGAGAGAGACTAAAAATGTAAAGGAAAATCGATTTAAAATTGGTTGCATTAACGCAAATGTAAAGTAATTTATAGTATAGTAATTTTTTGAAGCTGCAAAGATATATGCACTCTCGACTTCCATAAGCTATACATGTATATAAGATTGACTGGCCAAAAAGCTTCCATTCTTTTTTATACCCTTGCAGAGTGGTATTATAATTTCAGTCAAAAGTTTGCAACGCAGTGAAGGAGACATTTCCGACCCTATAAAAGTATATATATTCTTGATCAGCATCACCAGGAGAGTCGATCTAGCCATAAGTCCGTCTGTCCGTCCGTCTGTCCGTCCGTTTCTACGCAAACTAGTCCCTCAGTTTTAAAGCTATCAGCTTGAAACTTTCCCAAAAGTTGTATTTCTATTGCAGGTAGTATATAAGTCGGAACGAGCCGGATCGGGCCACTATATCATATATCTGCCATATAACTGAACGATCGGAAATGCCATAACTTTGGAGTTTGTAAAGTTAGGAGGCTGGGATCTTCTATGGGTTTTATTTTTGGCTAATAAATCCGACCTACCAAATTTCATAAGGATCAGACGACTATATCCTATAGCTGCCATATAACTGATTGATCGGAAATGCCATAACATTGGTGTTTGTAAAGTTAGGAGGCTGGGATCTTCTATGGATTTTATGTTTGGTTAATCAACTAGATCGACCTACCAAATTTCATAAGGATAGACAACGACTATATCCTATAGCTGCCATATAACTGATTGATCGTCGGAAATGCCATAACATTGGTGTTTGTAAAGTTAGGAGGCTGGGATCTTCTATGGATTTTATAT
>NW_025335189.1:0-81186 GCF_018152115.1 Drosophila rhopaloa | reverse complement strand
ATTTTAGTTGTATGAAATAAACAGTCTATATGTTGAATGTTTAGTGGTTTAGCTCAATGTGAGTATTCCGATGATAGGTCTAACAATGAACCGACGCTGATCAGAGTGCGTGGGATATTTTTCGTACCTGCGAAATCAATCTAGTCTGACCGTTTTCTGGGATCTGTTGGCCAGTAAGTGGGTGAAGCTGGTGAAACGCAGTCCGGCCTATTGCCAACTTTTAAAATGGCGTTGTAAAGTTGACTTCCTTTTGGAGTCACAAGGCGAGATCCCCAGTGCGTGTGATTGGCGATAAGTCTCCTGCTGCTTTGAAGTGTTCGCCTACTGAATTGAAGTAGTCCATAAACTGTGCTTCAGCTATTGTGAAACGGGGAGGACAGTACCCACGGATTTGGAAATTATTAATTAATATTTGTTTGTAAGGTGTGTTTTTAGAAAGGAGCATGACCTCGATTTCGTTATCATTAATGAATTGAGCTACATTGGAATCGTTTGAGCTACCCAATGAAGATCTCCCTGCAGTTAAAAATTTTGTCTTGGATCCGGCTTTTCAGCTCTTTGTAAACCGGACCTCTACAGTTTGCCGTGTGGTTACCTCCACAGTTTACACATTTTCGGTTGCTGGGCTCCTCTTAGTTTAATTTGCATTCCGCAGAGCCATGGAGCTCGCCACAATCTACACATACGGATTGGAGCGTACAGTAAGATTTCGTGTGTCCAAATTCTTGGCATTTTGTGCATTATACCGGGCCATTGCGCTTATTCGGCTCCTGAACAGAAAAACGAGAGTACTGTACTGCCATATTTTTAGACGTCTCTCAAGCATTTGATAGAGTTTGGCTAGAAGGTCTAATGTTCAAGATCAAGACAATGCTCCCCTACAACACCCATAAGCTTCTAGAGTCTTACCTCTACGACAGAAAATTTGCTGTTCGATGCAACACTGCTATAACTGACGATTTCACTATTGGAGCTGGAGTTCCTCAAGGAAGCGTGCTTGGGCCAACATTATATGTCCTCTACACAGCAGACATCCCAACAAGCACACGACTAACAACATCTACGTTTGCTGATGATACAGCCATTCTCAGCCGCTCAAAATGCCCGATGCAAGCAACTGCGCAGCTCGCTCTTCATCTGGTCGATGTAGAAAAGTGGCTATCAGATTGGCGAATTAAAGTGAACGAACAAAAATGCAAGCACGTTACGTTCACCCTGAACAGGCAAAACTGCCCGCCGCTCATGTTAAACCATACTCTACTCCCGCAAGCAAACGAAGTGACATATCTAGGAGTACACCTCGACAGAAGACTCACATGGCGCCGGCACATTGAAGCCAAAAGAACACACCTAAAGCTAAAAGCCAGTAGCCTTCATTGGCTTATCAACGCTCGGTCTCCCCTTAGTCTTGAATATAAAGTCCTGCTGTATAACTCGGTACTAAAACCTATATGGATGTACGGCTCTCAGTTATGGGGGAATGCCAGCAATAGCAATATTGACATAGTCCAGCGAGCTCAGTCGAAGATCTTGAGAACAATCACCGGGGCACCGTGGTACGTTCGCAACGAAACCATACATCGCGACTTAAACATTCTACCAGTCAAAGAAGTGATCGCAGAACAGAAGGAAAAGTACTTTACCAAGCTATCGTTGCACCCTAACCACCTGGCGAGAGGTCTTACAAGGTTGATCAACCAATCACGCCTTCGTCGCAATGACTTACCCACCCAGCGACCGACTTGAGGCACGCGCAACCAGAATGCAGTCTTATTATACTGTTAGTTAAATTTTAATGTTAAGATTCGTAAACTTATTGTTAGTCTCAAAATTAAGAGAAGATTCAATAAATAAAAGCAAAGTTAAATAAAAAAAAAAAAAAAAAAAAGAACAGAGACTCTGCAGTACTGGAGCTTGTAGATGGGATGCTCTTCATTCCTTTTCAAAGCTAGAGACGCTGGTACCAGTTCGACTTTGAATAAGGATTGAGCGCGTCGATTTCTATTAATTATGTCATCTAGGTATTTAGTCAGAATTCTGAACTCATGAATATTGCCTTTTGTTAAGGGAATAACGTGGAAATTATCAATCCTTATAAGTTCCAATATAGAATTCACGAGGGAGTTAGAAGTGTTCTCTCGTATACAAATTTAAGGCGGCTTTGGCTTTCTCTTTTCCGATTCAGTTTCTGTATCTTGCAGAACATTGGACTGGTCCTTCAGAATTGCAATTCTATTCTCTCTGCTAGTCTTTTCCAACGTAGGTTGCTTGGAGGCAGTGAGTACGGCTGATACAGTTGCAGTTGTTGTTGTTGTTGCGGTTGCAGTGACTAGTGAGGTTACTGTGCTAGTAACCGTAGCCAAGCACATAAGCAATTGATGTGAGGTAGGTGTGTCGCAGGGAAACGGATTTATCGCTTACCATTCATTGAGTCGTAGATAGCACCGACGGGGATGAGTTCAGCGAACAGGGTTTGGGTTAATGCTCGCGTTTAATCAATTTTGGAGGAATTCGATTCAGCGTTAGTGTCTTTTTTTGATACAAATGAAAAGTAAGCTTTGCTTCACTGTAAAGAGAGTTGACGCTCGTCTTGCTCGCGTTGGCGCTGAGTCAGATTATCGTTTTGACTCTTAATGTTTTTCTTTGATTTAATTGGACAACATTGAGGTGATCTATTGTTAGTTAGTACATTCAGTACTTTTCCGTCAATGAGTGTCATATGCATTTCAAAAGTAACTGTTATGTTATTAGCCTCACTAAAACGGTTTTAGATTACCTATTTGATAGTCTAACTGATTTGTTTCCATAAGTATAAGTTATTTTGGTTTGGTATTTGGTATTTAATTAATCCCTATTTCTCCAAAACCTGTTAAGGCAGAGGATAATAAAGACACGGTGCGATATTAAGTTTATTATTTATTACTCCTAAACCTGTTAAGGTAGAGGATGAACAAGACTTGATTTACAAAACACAGCTAAGGCTGCGGAGTAAAAATTTAGACTAACTTAAAGTCCCGGTCCGGCCGCGGCTCGAGGCTTTTGCCTGGTCGCAGCGCTGTCGCTAAAGTGCCGGGTCAGCACTAGGTATCCGGACGGAGGCGATCATCCGCTGAGTAAGTGTTCCCAGCGCCAGAAGTAAAGCGCCAGGTCAGCAGCAGATATCCGGCCGGTGGCGATCACTCGCTCCGCGAGTGCTCTGACCGGGCTCCGGGCAACTGCCCTCGGAGTGCAGAGTCGGCGGTTTCTTTACTGCGCGTGTTGGCCACCGGATATGGCCTGCAACTTGACAATTTGTCTTTGTGGGAACTGGGTGTGTTAACTTCTCCCTCTTTTAAGTGGTCTCCGTCCCGGTGACCTGCTGCTTCTACGTCACCATTAGCCCCTGATTTGACGGGGCTCCTGGTCTTCAGTGTACCCGAGCCAAACAGTGGAACACAGTAGGAAGGGGGCGATTAGGGTGATGGAGTAGCTGAGGAGGGAGCCCAAGGTAAGCTCCTCTCTAAGGGTCCCGATGTGGTGAAGGTTTCTCAGGCTCAGCTCGTGGAGAAATGAGAGACTTAGCCGGTTTTGGTGTGCCGTGATGTTGACAACGGCCATGGCCGATACGGCGGGTTTTTTTATCGAGTTTCCCAGCTGATTTATGAACCAGGTTCCGTTGAGACTTTTTCTGTCGGAATAGGTTACCAGGTAGGTCCCAGATATTTTTTGGTCCCGTCCTTGGTCGTCGGTTATGGTCATGTTGGCCTCGTTCACTATGAGGGTGCCGTGATCTACTACCGTAACTGGATCCAGATGCCCTGGAAGCGTGGAGCAGTGCGCTGTGGCTCCGGTAACTAGTTGCTGGGCACAAGTACCATTTTGCAGCTCCCTGCAGAAGGTGGCGCCAACCGTCGTCTTGCAGTATCCGATGTTGAGATTTCGCCCTGGGCACTCAGCGACTAGGTTTCCTTTTTCAAAGTCCAGTATTTTTTTGTTGTGCTGGACCGGGTAGACCGTTATCTTTTTACATACGAACTTAGGATTAGGAAATTTAATAAGAAAATGGAGGATATCGAAATTTTGAAAAACACTTATACTAGATACTTCTAATATTTCTACTAAACTAATGTTAATAGGCTGCTTGTCCCTAAATTAGTTGCTCTTGATTGAATTTTATCTGTTCCCAATCATTGAAGTCGGGAGTGCCTGCAATGACCTTTAAAGCTGTCCCAATTAAGTTTATACTTCTAGCGGACCTATGATGGATTTTTAGGGTAGCTACCAACTTGCGAATGTGCTTAAGGTCTGTTGTTATAACCGGTATTCTATGGTCGTCAGTAAAAGTTCTCGTCAATGTTTCAGTCTGGTCGGCGTAGTCTTCGTAGGTCGTCATGTTCGTTGCGTGCTGTAAGTATCCGTAAGATTCCCAAACTACTATGCTAGCGTCCTCTATTGGGATATAGTCTGCGTTCGTATAGTCGTTCAGTTTTACTGTCGCGTCCGTCCTAACAGCCGTTAGTGCCAAAAGTAAAATGCACCTTCCTAACCTAGAGAAATATAAAGTTGTAAAAAAGGAATATAAAAATAAAAAGTATAAAAAATATAAAAAGTATAAAAATGGGTCGGGAATCTAGCGAAGATGATTAGCGCAGATTGTCCTTGTGGACCACCCTCCCACTAATTAGGACCGTTGTCCCCAGGTCTGCTTCAATAACTTATTCCGAACATAGCGGTGAGAGTTTATTTCCTAGGCGCTTGTTTGCTTTAAGAAAACTTTTTCGCCGACCTGATAGTCCTTATAAGTCCTACCCTTGTTTGCGTGGTCAAGGCTCCTTTCTTGGGCTTGTTGAATTTTCCTACTAATTCCTCTCTCGAATTCTGTGGACTTTGAGTGAACTATTTCCATTGGTTTCCTGTCGGTTACTGAGTAAATTGAATTGTTATATTTGTTAGCTGCCAAAAGGATTAATTCGATAGTGTCGTTTAGTTTGTTTTCCAGTTTCAGGCATCTGGCTATTTCTGCCAGAGTACCATGAAACCTCTCCACTTGCCCATTTGAGGTGCTATGTAGGGGTGGAGCGTTGGAAATGGTTATATTGAAGTGGTTTAGCAAAATTGATTTAATGGTTTAGTGATCTTTCATTATCGCAATAGATTGTTTTTCATTTTGGAAAAAAATTTATTACATGTAGTAAGGGGGCTTTAATGTCCACAATTGCCCTCGATGCGATGGCTTGCACTGTGGCGAATTTCGAGAATTTATCTACGCAAGTGAGGAAAAGTTTTCCGTCTGTTGAGAAGATATCGATGTGTAGGATTTCTCCCACGGAAAAAGGAATAGGTGTTTCCGCTATCGCCTGCTTAGATGGATGGCGTTTGTATTTTGCCATAGAGCAGGTTCTGCAGTTTGAGGTGATTTCCGTTGCTAGCCGAAGCATTTTTGGGAAAAAGTAATCTCTAAGGATTTGCTTCACGTTTTCCTGTGCAGCTCGGTGAGCCCTGTTGTGTTCTGTTATGACGATCTCCCTCTGTTCGGTTGTGTCCGTTATGTCCTGAACAAAGCTCTTCGCGTACTTGAAGGAAGTGCTAGGGAACGACTCGCCCAGCTGATGTTGAATAAATGCCAATGTTGGTAGGGAGCAGTGAATTGCGTTTACTACCTCAGCGTTTACGACATATTGTAGTGCGTATAGAAGGTTTTCCCGATTAGGTGTTCTAATTGTATGCCTCACCTTACTCTTAAACAAGATAAATGTGTCTACCGAGAAGCTGTTTCCGTCCTCAATTATTATTTGATTTCGGAAACAGTTTACTGGGTTGTCAGTTGTATCAATCGTGTACGTAAGCGACTGTTCGCTGTGTATTGTGACTGCATCTGATTCCTGTCCGTCTTCTAAGACGTTTATGTTCTGGCGGGATAATGCGTCCGCCACAAGGTTTTCCTTGCCTGGCTTATAAACTAGTTTTGCGCCATGATCATCAATAATCCCCTTCCAACGTTTTAGCTTCGCGTTGGGATTTTTGTCCGAGACAGCAAAGGTTAGTGGCTGGTGATTTGTAAAAATCTGTAAGCCTTTTACTCCGTAAAGGTAATTCCGGAGGTTTTTTAGTGACCAAACAATGGCGAGGAGTTCTCGTTCATTGGTCGCATAATTTTTTTCGCAGTCACGTAGGGCACGTGAAATCATTGTGATTGGGCGGCCATCTTGGGATAGCACCGCCCCCAAACCAAAGCCCGATGCATCCGTTGTTAAATCGAATGGTTTCTTAAAATCTGGATACGAGAGCAGAACATTTTCTGACGCCAAGATTTCCCTTAGTCTGTCAAAAGTTTCTCTCTGTTCTTTGGTGAAATCTATGTCAATTTTCCTTGACTGGTATTTGCTGGCTTTCCCAATTTCTCCCTTTAGGATGTTTGTCAGGGGTCTTGCGATTGTCGCGAAGTTTTTGATAAAGCACCTGTAGTAGCTTGCTAACCCCAGGAAGGATCTGAGGTCGAAAAGTGTTTTTGGTTGGGGAAATTCTTTTATGGCTTTTACCTTTTCAGGTGAAGTTCTAAGTCCCCCTTGTGACACAATGAACCCCAAGTACTCAACGCTCATTTTAAAGAACTTTGATTTTTCCTGGGATACTCTCATGCCTGCTTCCAGGAGTTTGGTTAGTACCCAATCCACGTCTTTAACGTGGTCCTCTTTTGTCTTAGAAAATATTATGACGTCATCTACCTACACGTAGCATAACTTAGAGATTCCTTCTCTAAGCACGTCGTCGATGGCCCTTTGAAATATGCTTGGGGCGTTTTTGAGTCCGAATAGCAATATACAGAATTCGTACTTGCCGTTGTTTATAGAGAAGGCAGTCTTTTCCCTGTCCTTCTCCGCCAGCTCTATCTGGTGAAAACCTGATTTGAGGTCGAGTGTCGTAAAGAATTGTGACTCGCCCATGTTCGACAGTATTGTCGAAATTGTAGGGATAGGGTATCTATCATCTACGGTTCTTTCATTCAACTTCCTAAAGTCGATAACCAATCGCTTCTTCTTAACGCCATTTTGGTCTGTGCCTTTTTTGTCTACAACCCAGGTAGGGTTGTTATATGGGGACTTGGATGGCCTTATTACGCGGTCCGCAAGAAGTTGTTTAACCTCTGCATTGACGTGGCGATCGTGTTTATATTAAACGGCAATGCTTCGTCTGGGTCGGCGAAGGCCCTATGATTTTTTACAATCATTTTGTCAAAGGTGGCTTTAATTGCCAGGGGAACATCCTCATCATCGATTTTTATAAAGTTAACGTTTTTTGCTTTAGTAAACTGGATCTTTTCAGTTCCATTGTTTCTAAGCAGGATATTGCCAGTAAAATCGAGTTTCGCATTCACTTGTTTAAGCAAGTCGAGCCCGATAATACCGTCAAAGTCTTTAAGGTTATTTAATATAAAAAAGGGTGTTTTTACGTAAAAAACCGAAACTAGACATTTTTTGTCTATTTTGGTGAAGCCATGTATTGATTTCACTGTGAAAGGTTTCTCCGCCGCCACGATGCCTTTTAGCCCCGGGAGTGGAGTGATATAATTTTTGGATGTGTCTGTATCTAGTAGTAATTTTATTTCACTTCCTGCTACCTTACGCGTAATGTAGGGGAGCAGGGACTTTACCCTAAAAAATTACAGGAGTCCTCTGCGTCTAACTCGTCTTCCATCTCAGTAGTGCAGGCCTGGGCAATGGAGTCATAATCTTCGTCGTCGGGTTTTTCCTCCGGCATGAAGTTTATTTTTTGTTGAAACCGTGCCGACTGCCCTTTTTGCCATGTTGTGGGCTGCCTAAATCTGGAGGAGGTATCAACCTCCATTGGCTCTGGTGTTAGCTGGCCCTGATTATTCCCTGTGCTATTATATGGCTTCTGACCGAAAGAACCATTTTGGTTGTTGGCTCCTTTCTGGGTCCTAACGAAGTGGGGGTTTTTTTTATTGCCCCTTGATTTTGGTTCTGCTCATAATTTTTCCAATCTGCTTGTCGCTGGTTGCTCGGCTTAAATGATTTTTCTTCACTGTGCCGGGCGAAGGTAGCCACAAATATGCTCCTTTCGTTACTTGATTCAGCCTCTTGCGCTAACGCTAATGCTGACGGCAAGTCCCGTGGCTGTGCCGGAAAAACGGCTATTTTCAGTGATTTTTTTAACCCAGATATGCATGCAAAGCGTCTTCTCTGTGTTGTTCATTTAGGACGGCCGCCGCGGCTGCGTCGTGTGTCACGATAGTTTTGTTAGTTAGAAACGTTAGCTTCCGTTCTATTTCATCGTAATACTTGAGCAGAGGTAGTTCCCCCTGCCTCGGCAAGCTTAATTCTTGTTTAATTACGTGTGTCGGAGTTTTGTCCGCATACGTGAAGTCTAGGCGTGCCAGTATGGCATGAATAGCGCAGCAGCCGCTGGTCCCCTTACTTTGTTTTTCAGTATTCCGACAGCCTGATAATGTCGGCTGCTGCCTTCATAGCCCTCAAATACTTTGTAGGCTGCGGTGGCAGCTTGTCTCCAGCAAACATAATTTTCTTGTTTACCGTCGAATTCTGGGACTGACTTGACCATGTCAAGAGGTTCGTCACAACGTACTCTTTGTGGTTCTAATTTAATTTCTTCAAATGTTTGGATTCGTGGGACATTATCTTTAACTTTTAATGAGTTTAACTCCCCTACAATTGCGGCTAATTTTTCATCAAATAGCTGCTGTTGTTTTTGGAGTGCGCCAGCTATGGCGGCCTCCATATTTGCAATCTGTTCTGCTTGCATATCTTGTGCTTCTTGCTGGGTTTCTGGGTTTGTGACGTTGAGAACGCTGTCTCGAATGAATACTGCCCTACTGCTAGATGGAATGTTGGTAATTTTTATTTTTTACGTTTGTATTTAAGAGTTTCCTATATTCCTCGAGAACCTCCTCGTCCGATGAAACCCCCTCGTTAACCCTATACATAGGTCCGTATTTCGAAATATTTCATGAGAATAATTTATTTTCAATATTTTTTTTTTCCACAACGACAGTAGAAGAGAGAAAAAAAAATGCAAATAAAAATGTGTAGCACCAGTTTCTATGGGTGCGACGAAATCCGATCAAGAGCTTTCTTGAATATTGTGTAGATGAGTTTTAATGTTTTCCCACTCCGACAATTAGATGTGAGAATGGTAATTAAAAAAAAAATTTTTTTTTTTTAATATCTTGCAAAATTTTATTTGTTTTAATTAATAATTCATTTTATTAATTGAAATAAAAATTTAATACACGGGGAATACTAATGCTCCCACCGTTAATAGATTTTATTATTATTTTAATATTTTAATATTTCCAGAAAAACACTCCTTGTTTCACTTGGCAATTAATAATTAATTTGTTCAAAAATAACAAAAATTTTGTGTGGGGAAAATAATAATGTGTGCCCACTGTACCGGCAATTTTACTTCTCCGAATACTTTATTATTTATTTATTATTTAAAAATAAAAAAATTTGTGTGGGGAAAATAATAATGTGTCCACTGTACCGGCAATTTTAGCTCTCCGAATACTTTATTTATTGGCGAGTGAAAAAAAAGACAAGAAGCCTACTCACATTTTTTATGGTTACTCCGCCGTCGAGATTTTTTATTTGTTGGCTCTGCACGCGCTGCCTTCTCTGCCGCCTTTTCTGCTGCAGTCGTCTCTGCCGTCGCTGCAGTTGTCTCTGCCGGCGCTGCAGTTGTCTCTGTCGCCGCTGTTGTCTCTGCCGCCGTTGCAGTCGTCTCTGTCGCCGCTACAGTTGTCGTTGTTGTTACCGCTGTCGTTGCTGCTGCTGCTGCCGTCGTTGTCGTTTCTC
Source organism: Drosophila rhopaloa (assembly GCF_018152115.1). Lineage (NCBI taxonomy): Eukaryota > Metazoa > Arthropoda > Insecta > Diptera > Drosophilidae > Drosophila > Drosophila rhopaloa. The sequence goes on along the minus strand of NW_025335189.1, from coordinate 71,371 downwards.
GGGTGGCGGGTGAGAGGTCTTGTGTTCCCCTTTATTTCCCGTCGCTGATTTCTTAGCGTTTAATTTTATATGTCTCTGCTGCCAATATCGATGCTTTATTTGCTTTATTTATTTTGCGGTTTTTCCATTTTATTTTATAGGCAATTTAATTATTTATTTATTATTATTTTTTTTAAATTCACTGGACCGTGTCGCGCGAGTATTTTTAATACTTTTGAATTGCAAATTACTTTTTGTAATTCGCACGGTACCGAGTATCGCGGGATCGGTTACGTTGAGCGCCAGTTATTTTGGTTTGGTATTTGGTATTTAATTAATCCCTATTTCTCCTAAACCTGTTAAGGCAGAGGATAATAAAGACACGGTGCGATATTAAGTTTATTATTTATTACTCCTAAACCTGTTAAGGTAGAGGATAAACAAGACTTGATTTACAAAACACAGCTAAGGCTGCGGAGTAAAAATTTAGACTAACTTAAAGTCCCGGTCCGGCCGCGGCTCGAGGCTTTTGCCTGGTCGCAGCGCTGCCGCTAAAGTGCCGGGTCAGCACTTGGTATCCGGCCGGTGGCGATCATCCGCTGAGTAAGTGTTCCCAGCGCCAGAAGTAAAGCGCTAGGTCAGCAGCAGATATGCGGCCGGTGGCGATCACTCGCCCCGCGAGTGCTCTGACCGGGCTCCGGGCAACTGCCCTCGGAGTGCAAAGTCGGCGGTTTCTTTACTGCGCGTGTTGGCCACCGGATATGGCCTGCAACTTGACAATTTGTCTTTGTGGGAACTGGGTGTGTTAACTTATATGATCAGAAGTTTCTTTTACAAATTGAATTTTCAGCGGCCTGCAAAATCGAATGGATTGCGGTGTTCTGTTAACCCAGATATTTCGTTGAAATGAGTCAATAATTTTTATGGGTATAACAGAAGTTACAAACAAAGACTGATCTGAGACCTGAACGTTAGGTGTTTTTATATCAAACTTCTGCTTGTATGCACTTTGTCCAGTTGATCCATCAAAGCCATAATTGCAAATTAATTTGAGTACATAACTATCCGGTGATTGCTTGAAAACATCAATTTGCATTTCAATTATTCGCTCTGCAGAATGATTCAATAGGTTTTGCAGTGATACTTGAGCAGTAGTTTCTATAACTTCTATACCCATCGGGCGACACTGCATTTTAGCTTGTATTACTTGATTGTAGCTCGGATAGATGTCACTGTGATGATTTATATTAAAAACCCTACAGAATTTTCCAGAATGTAGGCTACGGCTTCATTTGGAGTCGGTTTTTGGATTTGAAGATGCTTTCTTAATTCTGTTGGTGTTGTAATTTCTTAAAGGGTCAAGGCCACGTTTGTATTACGTTCTTTCTTAGCAGAAACTGCTGCAGCATGCATAAGAAAAGTTGTGTAGTGCTCTTTTTCATTCGCAAACTCAGATGCCAATTTCCTTTTCAATCGTGGTCCTGCGTTTGCATAAGTCAAGGTACGGCGTCCCGGTTTTGTGGTGTCTTATAGTTATTATTACTTGTAACTTATATTTTAGATGACATCCATTCTGTATAATTTGACTTTAATCTTTTTTTATAAATTTTTCAAAATTACTTGTTTTTTTTATTGATTTCTAATTTTGTATCATCTTCGACGTGCTAATGGCTAATTTTTTTATAAATGCAATCTGACACAAAAGATATTTTGTGATTATTGCTCAGCCAAATATGGCGAAATTCGAACGTCGCTGAATATTGCGGAATTGCGAGAAAAAGGGGGCGAACGGGGGAAAGTTGTTAATTAACGATAATGAACCACATATATTAGTATAAACTGCCGTAATTAGTTTTTGTCAGCAGCCGACAGGTCGTTATTTTTATTCCACGAAACACAAGGGACTCATGTTAATTTTCTATAAAAAATTACATAAATATAACATAAAACAAATCACAAACACTAAGTCTACACATAAACAGACTATATTCATTAAAAAATACATACCTTGATTTACAATTTTTATTACTATCAGTTTGTTCGGACAAAGAATATTTATTTTCAAGCAAAAAAGTAAACAGAGCAATTTGCCGCCAATTTCATATTCCCAAACAGTTGTTTCGATTGTGTGGCTTGGAAAGCTCATAAAAAGCTTCAGTGAAGCTTTTAAAGCTAATTTTTTTAGTTTTGTTTATGTTTAATGTATTAACTTTAAGAATTTTAAATCAAAAATACAAAACATTAACATAAAAATTTCGTATTTATGCCAAAAAAATCGACTTCTGGACCATAGTGCACTGATATGAATGTGTAAACCAAAATGAAATTTATGCTGAAATATTAAAAAATATACTATAACATATAATATTTTTATTTTTATCATTAGCCCAATAGTGAAAAGTAGCAAAAGACAAAATATTCTTTCCGCATCGAATTGAAATAAACGCACACATGCATCCCTGTGTGAGAATGCATGAACACGCATGCATACAAAGCCCAACCTTCTTCAAAATGCGCGTCTCTGCGACTGAACGACCGAACTCGTGCAATGAGCGCGAGAGAGTCAAAATGAGAATAAGAATGAGAGCGAAAAAAACCCGAAGGCACACGAAGTGTCCGGGGCCTGCCGCTTAGAGCGCTGGGGCCTGCCGCTAATAAATTTTTGTGTCTATTTTAGTTGTATGAAATAAACAGTCTATATGTTGAATGTTTAGTGGTTTAGCTCAATGTGAGTATTCTGATGGTAGGTCTAACAATGAACCGTCGCTGATCAGAGTGCGTGGGATATTTTTCGTACCTGCGAAGTCAATCTAGTCTGACCGTTTTCTGGGATCTGTTGGCCAGTAAGTGGGTGAAGCTGGTTAAACGCAGTCCGGCCTATTGCCAACTTTTAAAATGGCGTTGTAAAGTTGACTTCCTTTTGGAGTCACAAAAAATCTTTGTCTTGGATCCGGCTTTTCAGCTCTTTGTAAACCGGACCTCTACAGTTTGCCGTGTGGTTACCTCCACAGTTTACACATTTTCGGTTGCTGGGGTCCTCTTTGTTTAATTTGCATTCCGCAGAGCCATGGAGCTCGCCACAATCTACACATACGGATTGGAGCGTACAGTAAGATTTCGTGTGTCCAAATTCTTGGCATTTTGTGCATTATACCGGGCCATTGCGCTTATTCGGCTCCTGAACAGAGACTCTGCAGTACTGGAGCTTGTAGATGGGATGCACTTCATTCCTTTTCAAAGCTAGAGACGCTGGTACCAGTTGGACTTTGAATAAGGATTGAGCGCGTCGATTTCTATTAATTATGTTGGTAACAGTTTTTACTTCAAATCTGATGTCCCTAAGTGGATGAGCTACTTCCGTTGGTTTTACGTCTGCTTCAATGCCCTTAATTACTACTTGTTGGCCTCTGCCGCTTTTACGCTGATAAGTGTAGTAGTTCTTTTTTTCCATCCAGGTATTTAGTCAGAATTCTGAACTCATGAATATTGCCTTTTGTTAAGGGAATAACGTGGAAATTATCAATCTTTATAAGTTCCAATATAGAATTCACGAGGGAGTTAGAAGTGTTCTCTCGTATACAAATTTAAGGCGGCTTTGGCTTTCTCTTTTCCGATTCAGTTTCTGTATCTTGCAGAACATTGGACTGGTCCTTCAGAATTGCAATTCTATTCTCTCTGCTAGTCTTTTCCAACGTAAGTTGCTTGGAGGCAGTGAGTACGGCTGATACAGTTGCAGTTGTTGTTGTTGTTGCGGTTGCAGTGACTAGTGAGGTTACTGTGCTAGTAACCGTAGCCAAGCACATAAGCAATTGATGTGAGGTAGGTGTGTCGCAGGGGAAACGGATTTATCGCTTACCATTCATTGAGTCGTAGATAGCACCGACGGGGATGAGTTCAGCGAACAGGGTTTGGGTTAATGCTCGCGTTTAATCAATTTTGGAGGAATTCGATTCAGCGTTAGTGTCTTTTTTTGATACAAATGAAAAGTAAGCTTTGCTTCACTGTAAAGAGAGTTGACGCTCGTCTTGCTCGCGTTGGCGCTGAGCCAGATTATCGTTTTGACTCTTAATGTTTTTCTTTGATTTCTGTTTTTTTTTTTTAATATTATTATTAAGTTCATTGTCAATGAACTCCTAGTATTCTTGGACACAAATGCACCGATAAAGGTATACTGCCTGATGACACTAAATATAAATCATTAGGAAATACCCAATCCCCACGGACGCATATAGCGCTAGATTGGTGGCATTTTGTAACTATTACAGACGTTTCATTACAATTTTTGCGGAATACCCCCGGCACATAACAAGCTATGTATAAAGAACGTAAAATTCGAGTGGAGAACTGATTGCCAATACGCTTTCGAACATCTCAAAAATATATTAATGAGTACAAATTTATTTCAATATCCAGATTTTAGCAAAGAATTTTGCATAATCACAGATGCTAGTAAAGCTTCACTAGAGGCGTAAGAAACAAGTCAACAACATAACAAGAGTTTTCAGTGGGCAATTAATTACTTTAAATTATTTGTATACGGTAGACATTTCACTGTCAAGACAGACCACAAACCACCTACTTACCTATTTTCTTTGGTTAACCCCACATTATTCACAAAGTAGCCAGGATGCAAAATCATGCATTAAAATTGAACACTTAAAAGATATGAATAGAAACATAAGAAATCAATTAAAAAAAAAGGCAACAAACTATTGAAAAATTAAAAATTTATAAGTAGAGATAAAAGTGACACAGATAGACAAGAAAGACAAACATCTAATAAATGCAATCCTTTCAAAATACCACGACGACCCAATATAAGGAGGCCACACAGGGACTATGCATACCCTGTACTCTGACGACAACTCGAAGAAATACATTGCAAGGCCGGTCTTTTTTTGGTTTCTCTATGGCGCTCGCCGAGTGATTTCTTGCCCTCCACATCTTGCTGCCTACGAATGAGTTCAACGCACCATAACATTTTGGTCCATCGAGTACGAAGTTATATACAAATTATTTTATTTGCCGGTCAACAGTCAGCCATCGCAAACTCCGTTTCGTTTGACTTTCTGTATGATTTGTCTAAAATCAACTTCCGATTAATCCGACAACGGCAATTAAAATACAATTTCGCCTTTCTTTATTTTTTTTTTGATCGTGCTGCCATTTTAATCCAATTTCCATTTGTGTAAATTAAGTACATTTGGAGTATATACACATACCCACCGGCCAGATTTATACAGAAATTTTCCGCCACCTACATTCATATATATTACAGATATGTATTTTCTCCTTCATACATATATATTACATAGAAAAAGAATGAATTTATACAGAAATTTTCCGCCACCTACATTCATATATATTACAGATATATATTTTCTCCTTCATAAATATATATTACATAGAAAAAGAATGAAAATACATGAAAATTCGTGTGTGTGGCAATCTACTGGAAGGCTAACGAATGTGGAATGCATTAAAAAAAAAAAGCTGCCCAGTGGATTGTGTGGCAACCGTACATTAGTAGGCGAAACGCCAAAACGGACAAATACGGACCACCGCGCCAATAAACACACACAAAAAAGAGAAAACAAACAAAAAAAAAAAACGCACAACGCCCCAAATAAAATCTGACATAAAAAACCGAAGCAAAAACTAATTCCCATTTACTTTCAGAATAATAATCCTGTAAGAGGCAATCGAAATACCATTAAAGAAATATTCACCACATTCAACACATTTAATCAAAGGAGGGCAATACAAAGGGTAACTGAAACGAATTTGTATACTTTCCCGCCAATAAAAATAAAAAAAAAGAGAAGAAAAAATATATTAAAAATTTAATTTTCATTTACTTTTCTGCAAATAAAGATAAAATAAGAAGAAAAAATATTTTAAATTTAATTTTAATTTAATTTCATCCCACCTCGACTCAAACACATTAGACTCCCAATTAAATAAATTCAAACAAAAAACAAATATTTTTTTACAATGAAGGAAATGAAGGAGGTATTAAACCGCCTCGATTCCACTATTGCGGCCTTATCCACTCATGAAAGATGAGGTTAAGAAAATCGGGAATAGAGTAAATATTCTTGAAACCGACTTCGAGTGGCGCAACCCGGTAGCGAACATACCGCTACCATTAACGCGCCTTTGGAATACGAGCTTAAGGAATCTTCGGCCGTGCCGGATTGTATAAAGAAACTTTTGACTTTCGAGGAATACGTTTCTTGGATCAATAGGCCTCCATTGTCAACGATTATGAGGTCATTCGGGAGAAACCCCTGTATAGGTAAGTCCTCATACAAATTAGGCTGAAAATTAGGGGCAACGCCGACATGGCGCTCAATGCCTATAATGTGCAAGGTGACGACTGTACAGAAGTTAAACGGGTATTAGCACTACACTACGCCGATAAAAGAGATATCGGTTCGCTAGAGTATGAGCTGACCTAAATGACCCAGGGGAATCAGAAATAGGAAAACTTTTACCTTAAAATTAATAACCACGTCTCGCTAATTATGAACAGGATAAAAAGCATGAGTTACTCCACGCAGATAACCAATGCTTTCCTTGCCGGACAAAGGGACAAGGCTCTCAACGCCTTTATTAGAGGGCTAAGTGGCGACGCTTCTAGGCTATTAATAATCCGTAAGCCTGCGGACGTCCACGAAGCATACTCTATTTGTATAGAACTACAAAGAATGGAGCCAAGGGCGCCCTTATTCAAACAGACTTTCAACCAAGGCTACCAAAACAATATACAACTTAATTCACCGAGATTCCCTCAGACGCACCAGTTTAACTATAGGGCAAAGACGAGTTCAGGGCACAATTATGCTCCAAGCGGAATCGAGCAGGGCCCACCAAGATTTCAAAGGGCAATTAAATGCGAGCCAAATCAATCAGGCCAAAGCTATAGGTCTAATTTTAACTCGCGTCAAGGAGAGGCTGGCGGCATCAAGAAAAGTCCAACGGTAACTCCAATCTAAATCCCTTTCGAAAAGCACAAAGGCTTTACAATATACAATCCACCCGATTATCAAACCCCGCCCCCAATGAATACTACCAGCAACAGTCTGGTAACGAGGCTGAGGAACTATCGGACCCACCTCAAGGGGTAGAACATTGTTCTCCCGTACAAGAAGTAGCCTGTGTTAGCGATGGCGAACCAAATTTTATGACCGACGCCTCTCTAGCATACCATACATAGAGTATGGGACTAGAAATGGGGCTAAGTTACAATTCCTCATAGACACCGGCGCTAACAATAACTTTATAAGCCCCAAAAATTCCTCCGGTTCCACAACATTATCCACGCCGTTCATTGTCCAATCCTCTCTGGGTGACATTAAAATAACAAACAGTATCACGGGACCATTTTTTAAACCAATTGGGAACGATACAGTGTCACCTTTTTTGTCCTTCCCGGACTCAAATCATTTGACGGCATTATAGGAGACGACACGTTAAAAACATTAAAGGTCCTTATCGACAGGAAAAACGACCTCCTAACGATATCACCTGGTATTAAAATACCCCTTCTTGGGAAAAAAAATTTGAATGTACACTTGTTATTGGATGCAACACATCCCGAATTCGCAAAATAAGCCTTAAACGCGCTTATCAGCGAATATTTCAAAATCTTTGAACCACTTTCGCCCGGAGAGGCCATAGACACTAGCGTCAGGGCTGAGATTCGCACCAGCACCTCATACCCTATATAATCAAAGAGCTATCCCTACCCTACCAACATGAGAGGGGAAGTGGATAGACAAATAGAGGAACTCTTGCGGGATGGTATTATAAAACCATCAAAAAGTCCATATAACTCCCCGGTCTGGGTAGTTCCAAAAAAACCCAAACCGAACGGAGAGAAACAATACCACATGGTCATCGATTTTAAGCATTTATACGCTGTCACAATCGCAGACGCTTATCCGATACCAGATATAAACTCTATTTTAGCTAGTTTGGGGAAAGCTAAATATTTTACCACCCTTGATTTAACTTCGGGATTCCATAAAATTTATATGTTGGAATCCGATACTCTAAAAACAGCATTTTCCACATTAATTGGGAAGTACGAATTTCTTCGTCTCCCGTTTTGGATTGAAAAACGCCCCAGCGTATTTTTTTTTTTTTTTTTTTTTCGGACGTTGATGCACTATGATCAGCGCAAACAAGTGGCCCTTACGACACCAAGCAGTGCTTGTTACGCGCGGAGCCTAATAGGCGCAAATACGAGATCGCGAGAAGTTAAAAGCACAATGTAGAAGCGGACAGACTAAGATTACAAATACGTACGAGACTAATACTAATACTAATTTTGTGCTAGGTAAGATAAAATTAATGATTTTAGGCTTGGCAAAGAGTCGGTAGTAGAAATAATGTGGTATAGTCTATTATAGTCGTTACACAGTACTCTAAACGGTTCATGCATATCAAAGTTAGATCTACAAATATTTAATGTAAGAGGAACATAGTTCCTGGTAATTCTATTAGGCACGGAGAAGCTTATGCGACCCAGTAACTCGGGACTCTCCACATCCCCGTGAATAAGTTTATAGATAAAAGTTGTGCCAAGCATCGTTCTACGGTTTACTAAGGATGGTAGATTAATTAGGAGAAGTCTACTAGAGTAGGATGGTAAAATAAGGCTTGCATTCCAGTTAAGGCCCCGTAGAGCAAATAATAAAAAGTTCTTTTGCACAGACTCTATCCGGTCTATATGTACACCATACTGAGGACTCCAAACTGCAGAACAGTACTCCAGGATTGGACGGACTAGTGAAATGAAGAGAGTCTTTGTAACATAGGGATCATCGAATTCCTTTGACCACCTTTTAATAAATCCAAGTACTCCCCTGGCTTTATTCACCATAGAAGTAATATGGTCACAAAACTTAAGTTTAGGGTCAAGGAGGACGCCAAGGTCATCGACATGCGTAATTCTAGACAACGCGCAACCACCCAGCGTATACGTTGCATATTGTGGGTTCACCCGAAAAATGTCATTACTTTGCACTTAGCGCTATTTAAATCCAAAAGATTTTCACAACACCATGTTTGAAAAGCGTTTAGGTCAGATTGTAAGTCTGAACTGCTAGAAATTTCGTTATATTGCAGGCATAACTTAACGTCATCTGCGTACATAAGGACACGCGACTTTGTCAAGACTAGAGGGAGATCGTTTATAAATAAAGTAAAAAGAAGTGGGCCAAGGTGGCTTCCTTGTGGGACGCCTGAAGTAACTCGGATCAAATCAGAGATCGAGTTTTTAAAGAGGACTCGTTGAGTCCTACCACTCAGATAACTTGAGATCCATGTTAGAAGATCACATGGAAACCCTAATAAGTCTAGCTTTAATACAAGTAGCGAGTGATTTACTGAATCAAACGCTTTACTAAAGTCAGTGTAAACTACGTCAGTCTGCATGTTCTTTCTAAAGCCATTTATTACAAAAGACGTTAGCTCCAAGAGGTTTGTCGTCGTAGATCTTCGCCTTATAAATCCATGTTGACATGGAGATATAATCGATCTACAAAGATGTTGCAAATGGGGTGTAATTGTGTTTTCGAAAAGCTTTGGGATGGCGGATAATTTGGATATGCCTCTGTAATTACTTGTATTGCATTTATTTCCTTTCTTATGAAGGGGAATGACAAATGACTCCTTCCAAATAAGTGGGAAATGAGATGTTTTTAAAGACAAGGTAAACAATTTGTACAGAGGTCTACACAGAGTTTCAGCACAGTACCTCAGCACGCAGCCTGGAACTCCGTCCGGACCCGGTGAATAGACAGGCTTAACTTTATGAAGATCCAAAAGAAGGGAGCTTTCGCTTAACCTCGGACAAAAAATCAAGTTCGACTTGGGTATGGCATTTGAATAAGACGGATTTGGACGGGATGAAACAGAATATGTTGTCTGGAAAAACTGGGCAAATAGATCGGCAATTGCCTGATCAGAATTTGCCGTAGAGTTTTCGAATGATAGTGATGCAGGGTAACAGGCGGATTTACGCTTAGTGTTAACAAAATTATAAAACTGTTTTGGATCTTGTGAAAATTGGACCCTACAACGAGTCAAATAGTTTTTATAACACCGGGCGTTAAGCACGATAAAATTTGACCGAGCCCTTAGGTACCGAGAGAAGGCAGATTGTGAACCGCACATTTTAAATTTATTGAAAAGTCTGGACTTAATATTTTTTAGGTGTGACAACTCTTTATTAAACCATGGAGGTTTATTTGAAATTGACGGATAGTATAACGGAACACACAGATAAAAGAAGGAATTCAATGCATTATAAAAGATATTAACGGCCTTAGCCACGTTAGTGCATGAATAAAATTCGGACCAGTCATAGCCGGATATAAAAGTATTTAAAAGATGAAAGTTTGCCTTACGAAAGCAGCGGATTCGTTTAACCGACTTTTCGGATTTTTTATTCAGCTCTGTTCTTGCGTCTACAGTCAGCTCTAGAGTTGGATGATAAGGATCTTCCGGTTGTGTAAGTGGTGACGTTCTTGATAGGCAAACGCCTTCTGAATTTGAAACAAAACACAAGTCCAGTAAACGTCCTAAGGAGTTCTTAACATGGTTCACTTGGGATAGCGCAATGTCAAGCAAGCCGTCAATAAAGTCATGCTGCGCTAAAGGAAGTAAAATGTTAGAGTTTTCGTCAGGGGACCATGTCGCACTAGGTATATTAAAATCACCTAATACAATTAACTGATCTCGATCCGACAGTTTTTTGGAAATGGACTGAATAACGGAAAGGTGATTTGCGTAAATAGGGAACTCAGATGATGGTGGGATATATGAACAAGTAATATATACAAAACTACCGGGAAACGATAATTTTATACCTAGGAATTCGATGTCATAAAATTCTTCGAAAGTTAGTAATTCAGACGAAAAGGTGGAGTCGACAGCAATCAGGACTCCACCTCCCCGTCTGGACTGACGATCAAGCCTATAAATTGTGTACTTACCCGGGAGAATTTCGGAGCTAAGAATATCCGGCCTTAACCAGGTCTCTGTACATACCATAATATTATATGGGAAAGAAAAACTATCCGAATACAATTTAGTCAGCTTACTAAGTAAGCCTCTTGTATTCTGATAGCAAAGAAGAAAAGAGGAGGCTAGTTTTTTTGGGACAGAAGAGGATGTGGAGGGCGCTGGGGATGGTTCTTTAATGGTATTTTGCATTTCCCTGAACTATTCTTTTTTCTCGTAGCTTCGTACTCATTTACAAATATGCCCTCGGGCCAGAAACTGGTGGAACACACAGATGCAAAAAGAGCACAAGGAATACCAATCTTAAATGATGATACTTTCCTAGCATAAGAAAATTTAAATTGTTCGACCTTCAAATCATCAACTTGGATTTTGTTACGGATATAAGCCGTAATATCCAGTGATGAGAGGTCTGGGGCGAGCCGTGAAACAAATACATGTTTAAGCTGGGGCACCCGAACACAAGTAACCGTTTTTGGTACAACACATGCAACCCTTTTTGGTACTACAGAATTTGTATCTGTACTACCAGTATCGGCCGGTAATCCGGACGTTAAGTCTACATGAGGTGTTGGGGCCACTACTTTATTTTGATCGGACAGAGCGGAAGTACCTAGCGGAGCCACATCGATTCCAGCAACTTCGGATACCGAATCACTTTTTGCCCCCGATCTTAGTACCATTTGAGTGGCGCCTAAGATTGGCAGCTGAGCTGGAGTCGAATCGCGGGCAGCAGGTTGCACAGCACCTGCCGTAGAATGCCCACCGACCGCGACTTTTTGCGCTTTGGGGAATCGGGCTCAGCTAGCATGCGGCTAGTGAGCTGAGATTCAAGCGCCACGAGCAGGTCCGTATTTTTACGGCAGTTCCGGATTAATTCCGTAACACTGCTTTTTGTGAGCCGCCTAATAGTTATTGCCTGGTTCTCGTATACAATGCATTCATCGCAGTAGTAGCGCAGGCCACTCCTCTTATCGATGGCATCACGAACCAGGCCAGAATAGCCAAGACACTTTGCGTGATAAATTTTATCACATGTATGGCAAGGAATACTTTGCTGTCCAGCCGAGATAACTTTCTTGCAATTTTTTAATGAACAGAAAGCCATTTTCGCTGACCACGGACCACTGTGCACTATAGCGGACAAAAAAATCGAAAGCGCTCAAGAACTTTTTAATGAGAGATCAAGCAGAGCGACAGAGCGGGAGCGAAACACCGAATAACTTTGATGTTAGGCACCACGAAACGATATAGAAACGAAAAGAGAGAGAGAGCGGGATTATTAACCGATTAACTCCGGTATAAAACACCTCTGAGAGATTTGACCGTTGGAGTGCGTGCCGTTCCAACAGCGCTCAACGACGAAGAGAAAGACTGAAAAGAGGGGCAATAGAAAACAATAACAACAAACCAGCACCGAATTAAATTATGATAAAAACTTTTTGTTTACTAAACACAAGTTAATCACGATGCACTCGCGAAGCGAACGGAAAGTTGTTAGAAAACACTTAAAGGTGTAGCTACGATGAAGAGATTTAAGTAAACCCCGGTGGTTTCAATAAGAAAAATGAAAATTCGGAGCGCAAAACAAAAACACGACCGTTCTCTGTGAAGACGCACAAGGATCGTATTAAGGGAACACATTGGCAAAATATGCTACGTGTACATCGACGACATAATATTTTTCAGTGAAGACTATGATAGCCACTGGAAAAACCTCCGTGCTGTTTTTGACAAATTGAAAAAAGCCAAACTCCAGGTAAACAAGGAAAAGGCAAATTTCCTATCAACGCCTGTTGAATTCCTAGTTTCCTTGGCATGACTTCCTATTATAGAAAATTCATCAAGGACTATGCAAATGTCGCAAAGCCGTTAACAAATTTAACTCGAGGGGAATTCGCTAGAGTGAAGTCCTCACAATCCAAGAAAATTCCAGTCGAACTCGGTGAAGGAGCGTTGAAAGCCTTCAACGATTTAAAAACTCTCCTTTCATCTTCGGAAGTATTGGCATTCCCAAACTTCTCTAAACCATTTCACCTGACCACGGATGCGTCAAACTACGCAATCGGAGCAGTCCTTTCTCGAGTGGACTCTGGCAAAGATCGGCCCATAGCGTATATCTCCCGATCTTTGAGTCAGTCAGAGGAAAACTACGCCACTAATGAAAAGGAAATGCTCGCGATAGCCTTAGATAATCTTCGCTCTTATCTGTATGGTGCTGGATCCTTTTACATTTGCTCTATGCAATAGAAATTTTTACGCCAAGTTAAAACGCTGGAAATCCCGTATTGAGGAGTACAATTGAGAATTAATAAACCACCACTACAACCGACCCCTATCCCCAACTATCCATGTAAAATACTTCATATTGGTAGGTCGGATTGATTGGCCAAATATAAAACCCATAAAAAATCTCAACGTCCTAACTTTACAAACACCAAAGTTATGGCATTTCCGATCGTTCAGTTATATGGCAGCTATAGGATATAGTCGGCCGTTCCGACTTATATACTGCGTGCAAAGAAGGGTGTGTGCAAAGTTTCAATTCGATATCTTTAAAACTGAGAGACTAGTTCGCGTAGAAACAGACAGACGGACAGACAGACGGACAGACAGACGGACAGACAGACGGACAGACAGACGGACAGACAAACGGACAGACAGACGGACAGACAGACGGACAGGAGGTGATTCTGATCAAGAATATATATACTTTATGGGGTCGGAGATGTCTCCTTCTGCGTTGCACACTTTTGACCAAAATTATAATACCCTCTGCAGGGGTATAAAAAGCGAGGTTAACGGTCAGGTAGAAAGATTTCATTCTACCTTCATGGAAATTCATGGATGCTTAAAAGGCGAATACCCCACTTTTAAGCCCACAGAGCTTATACCAATTGTCGTAGACAGGTACAATAACTCTGTCCAATCGGTGACAAATAAAAAACCCCAATTCTCAGCAGCAAACTCTTAAATACATCCGAGGTCTTATAGAACATACGAGGGCAGTTCGATAAGTACTTATGGCGTCACTCTCGCAAGAGAAATTTACTATCGTGTAGTACATTCTCGTAGACGGCTACTGTCGAAATTTCAGCCCAATCGGACTCGTAGTTTTGTTTTGACTGCGTGTGGAATCGAACGTGTCCGCGGATTTAGACGCGGGCTAGACCAGCAATTAAATACGAGCCAAATCAATCAGGCCAAAGCTATAGGTCTAATTTTAACTTGCGTCAAGGAGAGGCCGGAACAGAAAGCACAAAGGCTTTACAATAAACAATCCGCCCGATTATCAAACCCCGCCCCCAATGAATACTACCAACAACAGTCTGGTAACGAGGCTGAGGAACTATCGGACCCACCTCAAGGGGTAGAACATTGTTCTCCCGTACAAGAAGAAGCCTGTGTTAGCGATGGCGAACCAAATTTTATGACCGACGCCTCTCTAGCATACCATACATAGAGTATGGGACTAGAAATGGGGCTAAGTTACAATTCCTCATAGACACCGGCGCTAACAATAACTTTATAAGCCCCAAAAATTCCTCCGGTTCCACAACATTATCCACGCCGTTCATTGTCCAATCCGCTCTGGGTGACATTAAAATAACACACAGTATCACGGGACCATTTTTTAAACCAATTGGGAACGATACAGTGTCACCTTTTTTGTCCTTCCCGGACTCAAATCATTTGACGGCATTATAGGAGACGACACGTTAAAAACATTAAAGGTCCTTATCGACAGGAAAAACGACCTCCTAACGATATCACCCGGTATTAAAATACCCCTTCTTGGGAAAAAATCTTTGAATGTACACTTGTTATTGGATGCAACATATTCCGAATTCGCAAAATAAGCCTTAAACGCGCTTATCAGCGAATATTTCAAAATCTTTGAAACACTTTCGCCCGGAAAGGCCGTAGACACTAGCGTCGGGGCTGAGATTCGCACAAGCACCTCATACCCTATATACTCAAGAGCTATCCCTACCCTACCAACATGAGAGGGGAAGTGGATAGACAAATAGAGGAACTCTTGCGGGATGGTATTATAAAACCATCAAAAAGTCCATATAACTCCCCGGTCTGGGTAGTTCCAAAAAAACCCAAACCGAACGGAGAGAAACAATACCACATGGTCATCGATTTTAAGCGTTTATACGCTGTCACAATCGCGGACGCTTATCCGATACCGGATATAAACTCTATTTTAGCTAGTTTGGGGAAAGCTAAATATTTTGCCACCCTTGATCTAACTTCGAGATTCCATAAAATTTATATGTTGGAATCCGATACTCTAAAAACAGCATTTTCCACATTAATTGGGAAGTACGAATTTCTTCGTCTCCCGTTTTGGATTGAAAAACGCCCCAGCGTATAAAGGGAACACATTGGCAAAATATGCTACGTGTACATCGACGACATAATATTTTTCAGTGAAGACTATGATAGCCACTGGAAAAACCTCCGTGCTGTTTTTGACAAATTGAAAAAAGCCAAACTCCAGGTAAACTTGGAAAAAGCAAATTTCCTATCAACGCCTGTTGAATTCCTAGTTTCCTTGGCATGACTTCCTATTATAGAAAATTCATCAAGGACTATGCAAATGTCGCAAAGACGTTAACCAATTTAACTCGAGGGGAATTCGCTAGAGTGAAGTCCTCACAATCCAAGAAAATTCCAGTCGAACTCGATGAAGGAGCGTTGAAAGCCTTCAACGATTTAAAAACTCTCCTTTCATCTTCGGAAGTATTGGCATTCCCAAACTTCTCTAAACCATTTCACCTGACCACGGATGCGTCAAACTACGCAATCGGGGCAGTCCTTTCTCGAGTGGACTATGGCAAAGATCGGCCCATAGCGTATATCTCCCGATCTTTGAGTTAGACAGAGGAAAACTACGCCACTAATGAAAAGGAAATGCTCGCGATAGTATGGGCCTTAGATAATCTTCGCTCTTATCTGTACGGTGCTGGGTCTATTAAGATTTACACCGACCACCAGCCTTTAACATTTGCTCTATGCAATAGAAATTTTAACGCCAAGTTAAAACGCTGGAAATCCCGTATTGAGGAGTACAATAGAGAATTAATAAACCACCATTACAACCGACCCCTATCCCCAACTATCCGTGTAAAATACTTCATATTGATGTTTTCACATTGGAGATGAAAATATACCTCAGTTGCATTGATAAATTCTCCAAATTTGCTAAACTTTTTCCCTTTCTATCAAAATCAGCAATTCATCTTCGGGAGACACCACTAGATGCACTCCATTATTTCACAGCACCTAGAATGATAGTGTCGGACAACGAAAGGGGCCTTCTATGCCCAACTGTCCTGCATTTTTTCCGAACGCTGGGAATTGAGTTATATCATACCCCAACTTTAACAAGAAAGGAAAGCTAGCTTCGGGCGGAGCCGAAGTTGAAATACCCTTGCAGAATATTCTGTAAATTATATTCTCCAAAATTATTCATATGATGCATTCTTAACACTCATAAAAATCCCAGTTTCCTAACTTTAAAAACACCAAAGTTATGGCATTTTCGATCAATCAGTTATTTGGCAGCTATAGGATATAGTCGGCCGATCCCGGCCGTTCCGACTTATATACTGCGTGCAAAGAAAAGAAGGGTGTGTGCAAAGTTTCAATTCGATATCTTTAAAACTGAGAGACTAGTTCACGTAGAAACAGACAGACGGACATACATACGGACATACAGATGGACAGACAGACGGACAGACAGACGGACAGACAGACGGACAGACAGACGGACAGACAGACGGACAGACAGACGGACAGACAGACGGACAGACAGACGGACAGACAGACGGACAGACAGACGGACAGACAGACGGACAGACAGACGGACAGACAGACGGACAGACGGACATGCTTATATCAACTCAGGAGGTGATCCTGATCAAGAATATATATACTTTATAGGGTCGGAGATGTCTCCTTCACTGCGTTGCACACTTTTGACCAAAATTATAATACCTTCTGCAAGGGTACAAAAAGCGAGGTTAACGGTCAGGTAGAAAGATTTCATTCTACCTTCATGGAAATTCATGGATGCTTAAAAGGCGAATACCCCACTTTTAAACCCACAGAGCTTATACCAATTGTACAATAACTCTGTCCACTCGGTGACAAATAAAAAACCACAACCAAATTTCAGCCTAATCGGACTCGTAGTTTTGTTTTGACTGTGTGTGGAATCGAACGTGTCCGCGGATTTAGACGCGGGCTAGACCAGCAATTAAATACGAGCCAAATCAATCAGGCCAAAGCTATAGGTCTAATTTTAACTCGCGTCAAGGAGAGGCCGGCGGCATCAAGAAAAGTCCAACGGTAACTCCAATCTAAATCCCTTTCGAAAAGCACAAAGGCTTTACAATATACAATCCACCCGATTATCAAACCCCGCCCCCAATGAATACTACTAACAACAGTCTGGTAACGAGGCTGAGGAACTATCGGACCCACCTCATGGGGTAGAACATTGTTCTGCCGTACAAGAAGTAGCCTGTGTTAGTGATGGCAAACCAAATTTTATGACCGACGCCTCTCTAGCATGTATGGTATGCTAGAGAGGCGTCGGTCATAAAAAGAGTATGGGACTAGAAATTGGGCTAAAATGCAATTCCTCATAGACACCGGCGCTAACAATAACTTTATAAGCCCCGAAAATTCCGCCGGTCCCACAACATTATCCACGCCGTTCATTGTCCAATCCGCTCTGGGTGACATTAAAATAACACACAGTATCACGGGACCATTTTTTAAACCAATTGGGAACGATACAGTGTCACCTTTTTTGTCCTTCCCGGACTCAAATCATTTGACGGCATTATAGGAGACGACACGTTAAAAACATTAAAGGTCCTTATCGACAGGATATTAAAATACCCCTTCTTGCGAAAAAATCTTTGAATGTACACTTGTTATTGAATGCAACACTTCCCGAATTCGCAAAATAAGCCTTAAACGCGCTTATTAGCGAATATTTCAAAATCTTTGAACCACTTTCGCCCGGAGAGGCCGTAGACACTAGCGTCAGGGCTGAGATTCGCACAAGCACCTCATACCCTATATACTCAAAGAGCTATCCCTACCCTACCAACATGAGAGGGGAAGTGGATAGACAAATAGAGGAACTATTGCGGGATGGTATTATAAAACCATCAAAAAGTCCATATAACTCCCCGTATGGGTAGTTCAAAAAAAAACCCAAACCGAACGGAGAGAAACAATACCACATGGTCATCGATTTTAAGCGTTTATACGCTGTCACAATCGCATACGCTTATCCGATACCAGATATAAACTCTATTCTAGCTAGTCTGGGGAAAGCTAAATATTTTACCACCCTTGATTTAACTTCGGGATTCCATAAAATTTATATGTTGGAATCCGATACTCTAAAAACAGCATTTTCCACATTAATTGGGAAGTACGAATTTCTTCGTCTCCCGTTTTGGATTGAAAAACGCCCCAGCGATTTTTCAAAGGATGATCGACGAAGTATTAAGGGAACACATTGGCAAAATATGCTACGTGTACATCGACGACATAATAGTTTTCAGTGAAGACTATGATAGCCACTGGAAAAACCTCGTTGCTGTCTTTGACAAATTGAAAAAAGCCAAACTCCAGGTAAACTTGGAAAAAACAAATTTCCTATCAACGCATGTTGAATTCCTAGTTTCCTTGGCATGACTTCCTATTATAGAAAATTCATCAAGGACTATGCAAAGCCGTTAACAAATTTAACTCGAGGGGAATTCGCTAGAGTGAAGTCCTCACAATCAAAGAAAATTCCAGTCGAACTCGATGAAGGAGCGTTGAAAGCCTTCAACAATTTAAAAACTCTCCTTTCATCTTCGGAAGTATTGGTATTCCCAAACTTCTCTAAACCATTTCACATGACCACGGATGCGTCAAACTACGCAATCGGAGCAGTCCTTTCTCGAGTGGACTCTGGCAAAGATCGGCCCATAGCGTATATCTCCCGATCTTTGAGTCATGTCCGTCTGTCTGTCTGTCCGTCTGTCTGTCCGTCTGTCTGTCCGTCTGTCTGTCCGTCTGTCTGTCCGTCTGTCTGTCCGTCTGTCCGTCTGTCAGTCCGTCTGTCTGTCCGTCTGTCTGTCTGTCTGTCTGTCCGTCTGTCTGTCCGTCTGTTTGTCCGTCTGTCAGTCCGTCTGTCTGTCCGTCTGTCTGTCCGTCTGTCTGTCCGTCTGTCTGTCCGTCTGTCTGTCCGTCTGTCCGTCTGTCTGTTTCTACGTGAACTAGTCTCTCAGTTTTAAAGATATCGAATTGAAACTTTGCACACCCTTCTTTACTTTGCACGCAGTATATAGGTCGGAACGCCCGGGATCGGCCGACTATATCCTATAGCTGCCCTATAACTGATTGATCGGAAATGCCATAACTTTGTTGTTTTTGAAGTTAGGAAGTTTGGATTTTCTATGGATTTTATTTTTGACCAATCAATTGGGATTTTCTATGTGTTTTATATTTGGCCAATCAATCCGACCTACCAAATTTCATAACGATCGGCCGACTATATCCTAAAGCTGCCATATAACTGATTGATCGGAAATGCCATAACTTTGGTGTTTGTAAGGTTAGGAATCAATCCGACATACCAAATTTCATAAGGATCGGCCTACTATATTTTATAGCTGCCATATAACTGAACGATTGGAAATGCCATAACTTTGGTGTTTTTAAAGTTAGGAAGTTGGGATTTTTATGAGTGTTAAGAATGCATCATATGAATAATTTTGGAGAATATTATTTACAGAATATTCTGCAAGAGTATTTCAATTTCGGCTCCGCCCGAAGTTAGCTTTCCTTTTCAGTTAAAGTTGGGGTATGATATAACTCAATTCCCAGCGTTCTGAAAAAATTCAGGACAGTTGGGCATAGAAGGCCCCTTTCGTTGTCCGACACTATCATTCCAGGTGCTGTGAAATAATGGAGTGCATCTAGTGGTGTCTCGCGAAGATGAATTGCTGATTTTGATAGAAAGGGAAAAAGTTTAGCAAAATTTGGAGAATTTATCAATGCAACTGAGGTATATTTTCATCTCCAATGTGAAAACATCAATATGAAGTATTTTACACGGATAGTTGGGGATAGGCGTCGGTTGTAATGGTGGTTTCTTAATTCTCTATTGTACTCCTCAATACGGGATTTCCAGCGTTTTAACATGGCTTTAAAATTTCTATTGAATAGAGCAAATGTTAAAGGATGAATTGCTGATTTTAATAGAAAGGGAAAAAGTTTAGCAAATTTGGAGAATTTATCAATGCAACTGAGGTATATTTTCATCTCCAATGTGAAAACATCAATATGAAGTATTTTACACGGATAGTTGGGGATAGGGGTAGGTTGTAATGGTGGTTTATTAATTCTCTATTGTACTCCTCAATACGGGTTTTCCAGCGTTTAAACATGGCGTTAAAATTTCTATTGAATAGAGCAAATGTTAAAGGATCCACCGGCGCTAACAATACAGATAAGAGCGAAGATTATCTAAGGCTATCGCGAGCATTTCCTTTTCATTAGTGGCGTAGTTTTCCTCTGTCTGGCACAAGCTATAGAATATAGTCGGCCGATCCTTATGAAATTTGGTATGTCGGATTGATTGGTCAAAAATAAAATCCATAGAAAATCAAAACTTCCTAACCTTACAAACACCAAAGTTATGGCATTTCCGATCAATCAGCTATATGGCAGCTATAGGATATAATCAGCCGATCCCGGCCGTCCCGACTTATATACTGCGTGCAAAGGAAAGAAGGGTGTGTGCAAAGTTTCAATTCGATATCTTTAAAACTGAGAGACTAGTTCGCGTAGAAACAGACAGACGGACTGACAGACGGACAGACAGACGGACACACAGACGGACAGACAGACGGACAGACAGACGGACAGACAGACGGAGAGACGGAGAGGCGGACATGCTTATATCAACTCATAGGGTCGGAGATGTCTCCTTCACTGCGTTGCACACTTTTGACCAAAATTATAATACCCTCTGCAAGGGTATAAAAAGCGAGGTTAACGGTCAGGTAGAAAGATTTCATTCTACCTTCATGGAAATTCATGGATGCTTAAAAGGCGAATACCCCACTTTTAAACCCACAGAGCTTATACCAATTGTCGTAGACAGGTACAATAACTCTGTCCACTCGGTGACAAATAAAAAACCACAATTTTAAGCAGCAAACTCTTGAATACATCCGAGGTCTTATAGAACATACGAGGGCAGTCCGATAAGTACTTAGCCTCACCGCCCAATGGCGTAACTATCGCAAGAGAAACTATCATGTAGTACATCCTCGTAGACGGCTACTGTCGAAATTTCAGCCTAATCGGACTCGTATTTTTGTTTTGACTGTGTGTGGAATCGAACGTGTCCGCGGATTTAGACGCGGGCTAGACCAGCAATTAAATACGAGCCAAATCAATCAGGCCAAAGCTATAGGTCTAATTTTAACTCGCGTCAAGGAGAGGCCGGCGGCATCAAGAAAAGTCCAACGGTAACTCCAATCTAAATCCCTTTCGGAAAGCACAAAGGCTTTACAATATACAATCCACCCGATTATCAAACCCCGCCCCCAATGAATACTACTAACAACAGTCTGGTAACGAGGCTGAGGAACTATCGGACCCACCTCATGGGGTAGAACATTGTTCTCCCGTACAAGAGGTAGCCTGTGTTAGTGATGGAAAACCAAATTTTATGACCGACGCCTCTCTAGCATGTATGGTATGCTAGAGAGGCGTCGGTCATAAAATTTGGTTAAATATGGGACTAGAAATGGGGCTAAAATACAATTCCTCATAGACACCGGCGCTAACAATAACTTTATAAGCCCCGAAAATTCCGCCGGTCCCACAACATTATCCACGCCGTTCATTGTCCAATCCGCTCTGGGTGACATTAAAATAACACACAGTATCACGGGACCATTTTTTAAACCAATTGGGAACGATACAGTGTCACCTTTTTTGTCCTTCCCGGACTCAAATCATTTGACGGCATTATAGGAGACGACACGTTAAAAACATTAAAGGTCCTTATCGACAGGAAAAACGACTTCCTAACGATATCACCCGGTATTAAAATACCCCTTCTTGCGAAAAAATCTTTGAATGTACACTTGTTATTGGATGCAACACTTCCCGAATTCGCAAAATAAGCCTTAAACGCGCTTATCAGCGAATATTTCAAAATCTTTGAACCACTTTCGCCCGGAGAGACCGTAGACACTAGCGTCAGGGCTGAGATTCGCACAAGCACCTCATACCCTATATACTCAAAGAGCTATCCCTACCCTACCAACATGAGAGGGGAAGTGGATAGACAAATAGAGGAACTCTTGCGGGATGGTATTATAAAACCATCAAAAAGTCCATATAACTCCCCGGTCTGGGTAGTTCCAAAAAAACCCAAACCGAACGGAGAGATACAATACCACATGGTCATCGATTTTAAGCATTTATACGCTGTCACAATCGCAGACGCTTATCCGATACCAGATATAAACTCTATTTTAGCTAGTTTGGGGAAAGTTTTGGGGATTCCATAAAATTTATATGTTTGAATCCGATACTCAAAAAACAGCATTTTCCACATTAATTGGGAAGTACGAATTTCTTCGTCTCCCGTTTTGGATTGAAAAACGCCCCAGCGTCAAACTACGCAATCGGGGCAGTCCTTTCTCAAGTGGACTATGGCAAAGATCGGCCCATAGCGTATATCTCCCGATCTTTGAGTCAGACAGAGGAAAACTACGCCACTAATGAAAAGGAAATGCTCGCGATAGTATGGGCCTTAGATAATCTTCGCTCTTATCTGTATGGTGCTGGGTCTATTAAGATTTACACCGACCACCACCCTTTAACATTTGCTCTATGCAATAGAAATTTTAACGCCAAGTTAAAACGTTGGAAATCCCGTATTGAGGAGTACAATAGAGAATTAATAAACCACCATTACAACCGACCCCTATCCCCAACTATCCGTGTAAAATACTTCATATTGATGTTTTCACATTGGAGATGAAAATATACCTCAGTTGCATTGATAAATTCTCCAAATTTGCTAAACTTTTTCCCTTTCTATCAAAATCAGCAATTCATCTTCGCGAGACACCACTAGATGCACTCCATTATTTCACAGCACCTAGAATGACAACGAAAGGGGCCTTCTATGCCCAACTGTCCTGCATTTTTTCCGAACGCTGGGAATTGAGTTATATCATACCCCAACTTTAACAAGAAAGGAAAGCTAACTTCGGGCGGAGCCGAAGTTGAAATACCCTTGCAGAATATTCTGTAAATTATATTCTCCAAAATTATTCATATGATGCATTCCTAACACTCATAAAAATCACAACTTCCTAACTTTTAAAACACCAAAGTTATGGCATTTCCAATCGTTCAGTTACAGCTACAGAATATAGTCGGCCGATCCTTATGAAATTTGGTATGTCGGATTGATTGTTCAAAAATAAAATCCATAGAAAGTCCAAACTTCCTAACCTTACAAACACCAAAGTTACGGCATTTCCGATCAATCAGTTATATGGCAGCTTTAGGATATAGACGGCCGATCCTTATGAAATTTGGTAGGTCGGATTGATTGGCCAAATATAAAACCCATAGAAAATCCCATCTTCCTAACTTTACAAACACCAAAGTTATGGCATTTTCGATCAATCAGTTATTTGGCAGCTATAGGATATAGTTGGCCGATCCCGGCCGTTCCGACTTATATACTGCGTGCAAAGAAAAGAAGGGTGTGTGCAAAGTTTCAATTCGATATCTTTAAAACTGAGAGACTAGTTCACGTAGAAACAGACAGACGGACATACAGACGGACATACAGATGGACAGACATACAGACGGACATGCTTATATCAACTCAGGAGGTGATTCTGATCAAGAATATATATACTTTATAGGGTCGGAGATGTCTCCTTCACTGCGTTGCACACTTTTGACCAAAATTATAATACCCTCTGCAAGGGTATAAAAAGCGAGGTTAACGGTCAGGTAGAAAGATTTCATTCTACCTTCATTGAAATTCATGGATGCTTAAAAGGCGAATACCCCACTTTTAAACCCACAGAGCTTATACCAATTGTCGTACACAGGTACAATAACTCTGTCCACTCGGTGACAAATAAAAAACCACAATTTTAAGCAGCAAACTCTTGAATACATCCGAGGTCTTATAGAACATACGAGGGCAGTCCGATAAGTACTTAGCCTCACCGCCCAATGGCGTAACTATCGCAAGAGAAATTTACTATCATGTAGTACATTCTCGTAGACGGCTACTGTCGAAATTTCAGCCTAATCGGACTCGTAGTTTTGTTTTGACTGTGTGTGGAATCGAACGTGTCCGCGGATTTAGACGCGGGCTAGACCAGCAATTAAATACGAGCCAAATCAATCAGGCCAAAGCTATAGGTCTAATTTTAACTCGCGTCAAGGAGAGGCCGGCGGCATCAAGAAAAGTCCAACGGTAACTCCAATCTAAATCCCTTTCGAAAAGCACAAAGGCTTTACAATATACAATCCACCCGATTATCAAACCCCGCCCCAATGAATACTACTAACAACAGTCTGGTAACGAGGCTGAGGAACTATCGGACCCACCTCATGGGGTAGAACATTGTTCTCCCGTACAAGAAGTAGCCTGTGTTAGTGATGGCAAACCAAATGTTATGACCGACGCCTCTCTAGCATGTATGGTATGCTAGAGAGGCGTCGGTCATAAAATTTGGTTAGAGTATGGGACTAGAAATTGGGCTAAAATACAATTCCTCATAGACACCGGCGCTAACAATAACTTTATAAGCCCCGAAAATTCCGTCGGTCCCACAACATTATCCACGCCGTTCATTGTCCAATCCGCTCTGGGTGACATTAAAATAACACACAGTATCACGGGACTATTTTTTAAACCAATTGGGAACGATACAGTGTCACCTTTTTTGTCCTTCCCGGACTCAAATCATTTGACGGCATTATAGGAGACGACACGTTAAAAACATTAAAGGTCCTTATCGACAGGAAAAACGACTTCCTAACGATATCACCCGGTATTAAAATACCCCTTCTTGCGAAAAAATCTTTGAATGTACACTTGTTATTGGATGCAACATTTCCCGAATTCGCAAAATAAGCCTTAAACGCGCTTATCAGCGAATATTTCAAAATCTTTGAACCACTTTCGCCCGGAGAGGCCGTAGACACTAGCGTCAGGGCTGAGATTCGCACAAGCACCTCATACCCTATATACTCAAAGAGCTATCCCTACCCTACCAACATGAGAGGGGAAGTGGATAGACAAATAGAGGAACTCTTGCGGGATGGTATTATAAAACCATCAAAAAGTCCATATAACTCCCCGGTCTGGGTAGTTCCAAAAAAACCCAAACCGAACGGAGAGAAACAATACCATATGGTCATCGATTTTAAGCATTTATACGCTGTCACAATCGCAGACGCTTATCCGATACCAGATATAACCTCTATTTTAGCTAGTTTGGGGAAAGCTAAATATTTTACCACCCTTGATTTAACTTCGGGATTCCATAAAATTTATATGTTGGAATCCGATACTCTAAAAACAGCATTTTCCACATTAATTGGGAAGTACAAATTTCTTCGTCTCCCGTTTTGGATTGAAAAACGCCCCAGCGATTTTTCAAAGGATGATCGACGAAGTATTAAGGGAACACATTGGCAAAATATGCTACGTGTACATCGACGACAGTGAAGACTATGATAGCCACCTCCGTGCTGTCTTTGACAAATTGAAAAAAGCCAAACTCCAGGTAAACTTGGAAAAAACAAATTTCCTATCAACGCATGTTGAATTCCTAGTTTCCTTGGCATGACTTCCTATTATAGAAAATTCATCAAGGACTATGCAAAGCCGTTAACAAATTTAACTCGAGGGGAATTCGCTAGAGTGAAGTCCTCACAATCAAAGAAAATTCCAGTCGAACTCGATGAAGGAGCGTTGAAAGCCTTCAACGATTTAAAAACTCTCCTTTCATCTTCGGAAGTATTGGTATTCCCAAACTTCTCTAAACCATTTCACATGACCACGGATGCGTCAAACTACGCAATCGGAGCAGTCCTTTCTCGAGTGGACTCTGGCAAAGATCGGCCCATAGCGTATATCTCCCGATCTTTGAGTCATGTCCGTCTGTCTGTCTGTCCGTCTGTCTGTCCGTCTGTCTGTCCGTCTGTCAGTCCGTCTGTTTTTCCGTCTGTCTGTCTGTCCGTCTGTCTGTCCGTCTGTCTGTCCGTCTGTCTGTCTGTCCGTCTGTCTGTCCGTCTGTCTGTCTGTCTGTCTGTTTCTACGCGAACTAGTCTCTCAGTTTTAAAGATATCGAATTGAAACTTTGCACACACCCTTCCTTTGCACGCAGTATATAGGTCGGAACGGCCGGGATCAGCCGACTATATCCTATAGCTGCCCTATAACTGATTGATCGGAAATGCCATAACTTTGTTGTTTGTGAAGTTAGGAAGTTTGGATTTTCTATGGATTTTATTTTTGACCAATCAATTGGGATTTTCTATGGGTTTTATATTTGGCCAATCAATCCGACCTACCAAATTTCATAAGGATCGGCCGACTATATCCTAAAGCTGCCATAATGCATCATATGAATAATTTTGGAGAATATTATTTACAGAATATTCTGCAAGAGTATTTCAATTTCGGCTCCGCCCGAAGTTAGCTTTCCTTTTTAGTTAAAGTTGGGGTATGATATAACTCAATTCCCAGCGTTCGGAAAAAATTCAGGACAGTTGGGCATAGAAGGCCCCTTTCGTTGTCCGACACTATCATTCTAGGTGCTGTGAAATAATGGAGTGCATCTAGTGATGTCTCGCGAAGATGAATTGCTGATTTTGATAGTAAGGGAAAAAGTTTAGCAAATTTGGAGAATTTATCAATGCAACTGAGGTATATTTTCATCTCCAATGTGAAAACATCAATATGAAGTATTTTACACGGATAGTAGGGGATAGGGGTCGGTTGTAATGGTGGTTTATTAATTCTCTATTGTACTCCTCAATACGGGATTTCCAGAGTTTTAACATGGCGTTAAAATTTCTATTGAATAGAGCAAATGTTAAGGGATGAATTGCTGATTTTAATAGAAAGGGAAAAAGTTTAGCAAATTTGGAGAATTTATCAATGCAACTGAGGTATATTTTCATCTCCAATGTGAAAACATCAATATGAAGTATTTTACACGGATAGTTGGGGATAGGGGTAGGTTGTAATGGTGGTTTATTAATTCTCTATTGTACTCCTCAATACGGGTTTTCCAGCGTTTAAACATGGCGTTAAAATTTCTATTGAATAGAGCAAATGTTAAAGGATCCACCGGCGCTAACAATACAGATAAGAGCGAAGATTATCTAAGGCTATCGCGAGCATTTCCTTTTCATTAGTGGCGTAGTTTTCCTCTGTCTGGCATTTCCAATCGTTCAGTTATATGGCAGCTATAGAATATAGTCGGCCGATCCTTATGAAATTTGGTATGTCGGATTGATTGGTCAAAAATAAAATCCATAGAAAATCAAAATTTCCTAACCTTACAAACACCAAAGTTATGGCATTTCCGATCAATCAGTTATATGTCAGCTTTAGGATATAGTCGGCCGATCCTTATGAAATTTGGTAGGTCGGATTGATTGGCCAAATATAAAAGCCATAGAAAATCCCAATTGATTGGTCAAAAATAAAATCCATAGAAAATCAAAACTTCCTAACTTTACAAACACCAAAGTTATGGCATTTCCGATCAATCAGTTATATGGCAGCTATAGGATATAGTCGGCCGATCCCGGCCGTCCCGACTTATATACTGCGTGCAAAGGAAAGAAGGGTGTGTGCAAAGTTTCAATTCGATATCTTTAAAACTGAGAGACTAGTTCGCGTAGAAACAGACAGACGGACTGACAGACGGAAAGACAGACGGACACACAGACGGACAGACAGACGGACAGACAGACGGACATACAGACGGACAGACAGATGGACAGACAGACGGACAGACAGACGGACAGACAGACGGACAGACAGACGGAGAGACGGACATGCTTATATCAACTCAGGAGGTGATCCTGATCAAGAATATATATACTTTATAGGGTCGTAGATGTCTCCTTCACTGCGTTGCACACTTTTGACCAAAATTATAATACCCTCTGCAAGGGTATAAAAAGCGAGGTTAACGGTCAGGTAGAAAGATTTCATTCTACCTTCATGGAAATTCATGGATGCTTAATAGGCGAATACCCCACTTCTACACCCACAGAGCTTATACCAATTGTCGTAGACAGGTACAATAACTCTGTCCACTAGGTGACAAATAAAAAACCCCAATTTTAAGCAGCAAACTCTTGAATACATCCGAGGTCTTATAGAACATACGAGGGCAGTCCGATAAGTACTTAGCCTCACCGCCCAATGGCGTCACTATCGCAAGAGAAATTTACTATCGTGTTGTACATTCTCGTAGACGGCTACTGTCGAAATTTCAGCGTAATCGGACTCGTAGTTTTGTTTTGACTGCGTGTAGAATCGAACGTGTCCGAGGAATTAGACGCGGGCTAGACCAGCAATTAAATACGAGCCAAATCAATCAGGCCAAAGCTATAGGTCTAATTTTAACTCGCGTCAAGGAGAGGCCGGCGGCATCAAGAAAAGTCCAACGCTAACTCCAATCTAAATCCCTTTCGAAAAGCACAAAGGCTGATAATCCACCCGATTATCAAACCCCGCCCCCAATGAATACTAACAACAACAGTCTGGTAACGAGGCTGAGGAACTATCGGACCCACCTCAAGGGGTAGAACAATGTTCTCCCGTACAAGAAGTAGCCTGTGTTAGTGATGGCAAACCAAATTTTATGACCGACGCCTCTCTAGCATACCATACATAGAGTATGGGACTAGAAATGGGGCTAAGTTACAATTCCTCATAGACACCGGCGCTAACAATAACTTTATAAGCCCCAAAAATTCCTTCGGTTCCACAACATTATCCACGCCGTTCATTGTCCAATCCGCTCTGGGTGACATTAAAATAACACACAGTATCACGGGACCATTTTTTAAACCAATTGGGAACGATACAGTGTCACCTTTTTTGTCCTTCCCAGACTAAAATCATTTGACGGCATTATAGGAGACGGCACGTTAAAAACATTAAAGGTCCTTATCGACAGGAAAAACGACCTCCTAACGATATTACCCGGTATTAAAATACCCCTTTTTGCGAAAAAATCTTTGAATGTACACTTGTTATTGGATGCAACACTTCCCGAATTCGCAAGAATTTCGTCTTTGACTTTCAAAGTGAACGGTCGTGTTTTTTTTCTGCGCTTCGAATTTTGTATTTTGTTTTCGTTTATTCCCATCGGTGGGTTTTTATAAAAACAACATTAAATTTTCTTTCGGTTATTTAAACATAAATTTAAACTCCGTTCGCTTCGCGAGTGCACTTTGTATTGATACTAATAAATTGTTTTAGATTTTCGTAATTCTTATCTGTGTTTTCTATCCTATTTATATCCACGCTGTTTCTCTTTTGTGCATGCACTTTAATTTATTTACGCTCCCGCTCTCTTGCTCTCTTTGCTTTTGAAAGTTCTAAGCGTGCAGTTTCTGCGCTCTTGCGGTACTTATAACTGCTCGCTTATAAATTTCAATTTCGCTTTTTTGGTACAGTGGTAAATAAATAAAATGAATAAAAAATTTAGTCTGCTTCTGCAAGAAATGCAGCCTCGTAATCAGGGCTGACCAGTCTAATATGACTTGCTGGCTGTGTGAAATATGGTGCACACCAAGTGCGCCGGTTTTACTGGCCGGACAAGTGATGACCTTTCAAAGGGGCCCAATTTGCAGTTTTGTTGTGACGCTTGTGTCGAGGTTGCGAACGAGATGAAATCGTTCATGCGCCAAACTAAAGGCGGCCTGATGGGACTGATTAGCTGTTTCGGAGTGGCTAGAGATAGTTTTCGCCGAGCTGATGATCTCCTATCTGCGCTGGACTCGCAGTTTAATAGTCGTAAGCTATTAGAAGAGTCCCCTAAGCGCAAAAAGGCCGCTGGTGGTAAGGAGCAAAAGGGGAACACCCCGCAACCGAAATCAAAAGAACAACAGAGCATTCCGGCGGATCAGCAGCTGATTTCAGCAAACCCTCAAATGTTGCTAAGATCAGCAGCTAAAAAAGATTCGGTATCCGAACAATCCGTTACAGAATGCATGCAACCAGGGACTTCTAAGAATTCCGATTTGTCCGTAGTGGTTTCACAATTAGTGGATCCACCTATCTCTCAGAATGTAGTATCACCACCACAAGGGACTACTGAGTCCGGACAACCGGCTCAAGTTGGTTTTGCAGAAACAATGTCTGCTCCACCAAAATCCCTTTTAGTGGTTCCACTAAAGAAACAAATTTTCGTTTCTCGGCTTTCCCCTGATCAAACATCTTCTGATGTATTGTCTTATATACAAGACAAAACTAAAGCCGATTGTAATAGTGTAAAGGTGGAAAAGTTTAAGTTTTCTTATGCTAGAGACATTTCATCTTTCAAGATAACTGTCCCTAACGAGCTTTTTGAAGCCATATGCTCGGGCGACTTTTGGCCTTATAATATGGTTGCAAAAGAGTTCGAGGCTAAGATAAAGAAGAAGGAGCCCGTATGAGTAAAACTTCCTAGTAGAGTCCAAACCAGTATACCAATTTCAAAAAACCACCTTCTAACCTCCTTCTTTCCTATCAGAATGCAATAGGTTTGCGTAGCAAACTCACTTAATTGTATTCCGATGGCCTTTCCTCTGCATCTCATATTATTGTGTTCACAGAAACCTGGTTAAAGCGGGAGATCTTTAGCTCCGAAGTTTTTCCAGGTAAGTACACAATATATAGGTATGAGCGTCCCTCTAGACGTGGAGGTAGAGTCTTAATTGGAATTGATTCAAACTTCCCGTCTGAGGAGTTATTTTTTGATGAATTCAATACCATTGACTTTATTTGTGTAAAGTTATCGCTTCTTGGTAATTTTATATACATATCTTGCTCTTATATTCCGCCGTTGTCTGAACTTCCTGATTATTTAAATAACCTATCCGTTATTAAGTCCGTTGAAAATAAGGTTTCCGATAGGGATCAGTTGATAGTTCTAGGTGATTTTAATATACCTGGAGTTACTTGGTCCACTGAGGATGGATCGAATGTCTTACTACCTATAGCACAGCATGATTTTATTGATGGCATGCTTGACATATCTCTATCTCAAGTAAACCATGTTTGAAATTCATTAGGTCGCCTACTTGATTTGTGTTTTGTATCGAATCCTGAAGGTGTGTTTCTGTCCAGAGTAGCACCACTCACGCAACCTGAAGATCCATATCACCCAACAATCGAACTTTCATTTGATACGGGTAGAGTTATAGAAGAAAAATCAGAAAAATCCAAACGAATACATTGTTTTCGCAAGGCAGACTTTCTGAGGCTAAATAATTTTATTTCTGGCTTTAATTGGTCTGATCTTTACTTATGCAATAATATGTCCGATGCAGTTAATGTTTTTTATACTGCAATAAACTCATTTTTAATTCCTGTGTTCCGTGGTACTCATCCGTCAACTTCCAATAAATCACCTTGGTTTAGCAAAGAGTTGACACACTTAAGAAATGTAAAGTCCAGACTTTTTAGGAAATATAAAAATACCGGTTCTCAATCTGTTTTTACTAGATATCTAAGTGCTCGGTCAAGATTTACCGTGCTTAATGCTCAGTGTTATAATAGTTACTTAAACCGTTGTAAGGTCCAGTTCTCTCAGGACCCGAAACAGTTTTATAATTTTGTTAACACCAAGCGTAAATCTAATTCTTTTCCTTCCTCGCTGTCGTTCGAAAACATGACGGGAACCACAGATCAGGCAATAGCCGATATATTTGCCCAATTTTTTCAAATTTTTTTTTTTCAATTTTCTCCGTGTCAACACGGATTTATTAAACGTAGATCCACAATTACAAACCTTCTAGAGCTCACTACATTTGTGATAAAGGGCTTCAATAGTAGTTTTCAAACAGATGTCATTTACACTGACTTTAGTAAATCATTTGACTCTGTAAATCACTTACTTCTTATTCATAAACTTGACCTTTTAGGTTTTCCAGTTGATCTGCTTAAATGGATTTCAAGTTATCTAAATGGCAGGTCACAAAGGGTCCTTTTTAAAAATTCAATTTCTGAAATTCTCCGTGTTACCTCCGGTGTTCCACAAGGGAGCCATCTGGGTCCGTTACTTTTTACATTATTTATTAACGATCTTCCCTCAATTATAAGTCATTCTCGCGTACTTATGTACGCAGATGATGTTAAGTTGTGCCTGCAGTATAAAGACATTTCCTGCCATTTAGACTTGCAATCCGATCTAGATAATTTTCAAAACTGGTGCCGAGATAATTTACTAAATTTAAACGGCTCCAAGTGCAAGCTGATGACTTTTTATCGGGCCAATCCGATATACGCGACTTACACGTTAAGTGGCAGCTCTTTGGATAGAATAACTCTTGTAAACGATCTTGGCGTTCTCTTGGACCCTAAACTAAAATTTTCTAATCACATTTCGTCCATGGTTAATAAAGCCAGAGGAGTGCTTGGATTTATTAAAAGGTGGTCAAAAGAATTCGATGATCCTTATTTGACTAAAACTTTATTTATTTCGCTAGTCCGTCCGATTCTGGAGTATGGGTCTCCCGTCTGGAGTCCACAATACGGAATACATATTGGTCGTATTGAATCTGTACAAAAAAACTTCCTTCTTTTTGCTTTACGGCGCCTAAACTGGGATGCAAATCTTATCTTACCTTCTTATTCTAGTAGACTTCTTTTGATTAATTTACCATCCCTAGCCAACCGTAGAACGATGCTTGGTACTATCTTTATTTATAACCTTATACATGGTGATATTGACTGCCCCGACTTGTTAAGTCGGCTAAACTTTTCTGTGCCAAGTAGATTAACTAGAAATTATATACCCCTAATTTTAAATCATTGTAGATCTAACTATGCCTTGCATGAGCCTTTCAGAGTATTATGTTCTGACTATAATAGACTTTTTCCTGTAATATCAAATCTTGACTCTCTGCCGCTCCTAAAACGATTAATACTTGCTTCATTGGCACAAGATTGATCTAACTATTACTTTTTTTCCCCGGACCTTCACCTTTATTTTCCTATCTCGCGTCTATCCTATCGCGAATCGTGCCGTACGATACACGGCTGCGCCCCTCGGTCGGTTGGGCGGGTAAGTGGGCCGTGGGACTCCGCGCGAAAAAAAAAAAAAAAAAAAAAAAAGCCTTAAACGCGCTTATCAGCGAATATTTCAAAATCTTCGCCCGGAAGGGCCGTAGACACTAGCGTCAGGGCTGAGATTCGCACAAGCACCTCATACCCTATATACTCAAAGAGCTATCCCTACCCTACCAACATGAGAGGGGAAGTGGATAGACAAATAGAGGAACTCTTGCGGGATGGTATTATAAAACCATCAAAAAGTCTATATAACTGCCCGGTCTGGGTAGTTCCAAAAAAACCCAAACCGAACGGAGAGAAACAATACCACATGGTCATCGATTTTAAGCGTTTATACGCTGTCACAATCGCAGACGCTTATCCGATACCGGATATAAACTCTATTTTAGCTAGTTTGGGGAAAGCTAAATATTTTACCACCCTTGATCTAACTGCGGGATTCCATAAAATTTATATGTTGGAATCCGATACTCCAAAAACAGCATTTTCCACATTAATTGGGAAGTACGAATTTCTTCGTCTCCCGTTTTGGATTGAAAAACGCCCCAGCGATTTTTCAAAGGATGATCGACGATGTATTAAGGGAACACATTGGCAAAATATGCTACGTGTACATCGACGACATAATATTTTTCAGTGAAGATTATGATAGCCACTGGAAAAACCTCCGTGCTGTCTTTGACAAATTGAAAAAAGCAAAACTCCAGGTAAACTTGGAAAAAACAAATTTCCTATCAACGTATGTTGAATTCCTAGTTTCCTTGGCATGACTCCCTATTATAGAAAATTCATCAAGGACTATGCAAATGTCGCAAAGCCGTTAACAAATTTAACTCGAGGGGAATTCGCTAGAGTGAAGTCCTCACAATCCAAGAAAATTCCAGTCGAACTCGGTGAAGGAGCGTTGAAAGCCTTCAACGATTTAAAAACTCTCCTTTCATCTTCGGAAGTATAGGCATTCCCAAACTTCTCTAAACCATTTCACCTGACCACGGAGGCGTCAAACTACGCAATCGGAGCAGTCCTTTCTCGAGTGGACTCTGGCAAAGATCGGCCCATAGCGTATATCTCCCGATCTTTGAGTCAGACAGAGGAAAACTACGCCACTAATGAAAAGGAAATGCTTGCGATAGCCTTAGATAATCTTCGCTCTTATCTGTATGGTGCTGGATCCTTTAACATTTGCTCTATGCAATAGAAATTTTAACGCCAAGTTAAAACGCTGGAAATCCCGTATTGAGGAGTACAATAGAGAATTAATAAACCACCATTACAACCGACCCCTACCCCCAACTATCCGTGTAAAATACTTCATATTGGTAGGTCGGATTGATTGGCCAAATATAAAACCCATAAAAAATCTCAACGTCCTAACTTTACAAACACCAAAGTTATGGCATTTCCGATCGTTCAGTTATATGGCAGCTATAGAATATAGTCGGCCGATCCCGGCCGTTCCGACTTATATACTGCGTGCAAAGGAAAGAAGTGTGTGTGCAAAGGTTCAATTCGATATCTTTAAAACTGAGAGACTAGTTCGCGTAGAAACAGACAGACAGACAGACAGACAGACAGACGGACAGACGGACATGCTTATATCAACTCAGGAGGTGATCCTGATCAAGAATATATATACTTTATAGGGTCGGAGATGTCTCCTTCACTGCGTTGCACACTTTTGACCAAAATTATAATACCCTCTGCAAGAGTATAAAAAGCGAGGTTAACGGTCAGGTACCTTCATGGAAATTCATGGATGCTTAAAAGGCGAATAGCCCACTTTTAAACCCACAGAGCTGATACCAATTGTCGTAGACAGGTACAATAATTCTGTCCACTCGGTGACAAATAAAAAACCCCAATTTTCAGCAGCAAACTCTTGAATACATCCGAGGTCTTGTAGAACATACAAGGGCAGTCCGATAAGTACTTAGCCTCACCGCCCAATGGCGTCACTATCGCAAGAGAAATTTACTATCGTGTAGTACATTCTCGTAGACGGCTACTGTCGAAATTTCAGCCTAATCGGACTCGTAGTTTTGTTTTGACTGCGTGTGGAATCGAACGTGTCCGCGGATTTAGACGCGGGCTAGACCAGCAATTAAATACGAGCCAAATCAATCAGGCCAAAGCTATAGGTCTAATTTTAACTCGCGTCAAGGAGAGGCCGGCGGCATCAAGAAAAGTCCAACGCTAACTCCAATCTAAATCCCTTTCGAAAAGCACAAAGGCTTTACAATATACAATCCGCCCGATTGTCAAACCCCGCTCCCAATGAATACTACCAACAACAGTCTGGTAACGAGGCTGAGGAACTATCGGACCCACCTCAAGGGGTAGAACATTGTTCTCCCGTACAAGAAGTAGCCTGTGTTAGCGATGGCGAACCAAATTTTATGACCGACGCCTCTCTTGCATGTATGGTATGCTAGAGAGGCGTCGGTCATAAAATTTGGTTAGAGTATGGGACTAGAAATGGGGCTAAAATACAATTCCTCATAGACACCGGCGCTAACAATAACTTTATAAGCCCCGAAAATTCCGCCGGTCCCACAACATTATCCACGCCGTTCATTGTCCAATCCGCTCTGGGTGACATTAAAATAACACACAGTATCACGGGACCATTTTTTAAACCAATTGGGAACGATACAGTGTCACCTTTTTGTCCTTCCCGGACTCAAATCATTTGACGGCATTATAGGAGACGACACGTTAAAAACATTAAAGGTCCTTATCGACAGGAAAAACGACTTCCTAACGATATCACCCGGTATTAAAATACCCCTTCTTGCGAAAAAATCTTTGAATGTACACTTGTTATTGGATGCAACACTTCCCGAATTCGCAAAATAAGCCTTAAACGCGCTTATCAGCGAATATTTCAAAATCTTTTAACCACTTTCGCCCGGAGAGACCGTAGACACTAGCGTCAGGGCTGAGATTC
The DNA here is from genome assembly GCF_018152115.1 of Drosophila rhopaloa. NCBI lineage: Eukaryota > Metazoa > Arthropoda > Insecta > Diptera > Drosophilidae > Drosophila > Drosophila rhopaloa. The sequence continues at coordinate 35,012 of NW_025335189.1, read as the reverse complement.
GCACAAGCACCTCATACCCTATATACTCAAAGAGCTATCCCTACCCTACCAACATGAGAGGGGAAGTGGATAGACAAATAGAGGAACTCTTGCGGGATGGTATTATAAAACCATCAAAAAGTCCATATAACTCCCCGGTCTGGGTAGTTCCAAAAAAACCCAAACCGAACGGAGAGATACAATACCACATGGTCATCGATTTTAAGCATTTATACGCTGTCACAATCGCAGACGCTTATCCGATACCAGATATAAACTCTATTTTAGCTAGTTTGGGGAAAGTTTTGGGGATTCCATAAAATTTATATGTTTGAATCCGATACTCAAAAAACAGCATTTTCCACATTAATTGGGAAGTACGAATTTCTTCGTCTCCCGTTTTGGATTGAAAAACGCCCCAGCGTCAAACTACGCAATCGGGGCAGTCCTTTCTCAAGTGGACTATGGCAAAGATCGGCCCATAGCGTATATCTCCCGATCTTTGAGTCAGATAGAGGAAAACTACGCCACTAATAAAAAGGAAATGCTCGCGATAGTATGGGCCTTAGATAATCTTCGCTCTTATCTGTATGGTGCTGGGTCTATTAAGATTTACACCGACCACCACCCTTTAACATTTGCTCTATGCAATAGAAATTTTAACGCCAAGTTAAAACGCTGGAAATCCCGTATTGAGGAGTACAATAGAGAATTAATAAACCACCATTACAACCGACCCCTATCCCCAACTATCCGTGAAAAATACTTCATATTGATGTTTTCACATTGGAGATGAAAATATACCTCAGTTGCATTGATAAATTCTCCAAATTTGCTAAACTTTTTCCCTTTCTATTAAAATCAGCAATTCATCTTCGCGAGACACCACTAGATGCACTCCATTATTTCACAGCACCTAGAATGATAGTGTCGGACAACGAAAGGGGCCTTCTATGCCCAACTGTCCTGCATTTTTTCCGAACGCTGGGAATTGAGTTATATCATACCCCAACTTTAACAAGAAAGGAAAGCTAACTTCGGGCGGAGCCGAAGTTGAAATACCCTTGCAGAATATTCTGTAAATTATATTCTCCAAAATTATTCATATGATGCATTCCTAACACTCATAAAAATCACAACTTCCTAACTTTTAAAACACCAAAGTTATGGCATTTCCAATCGTTCAGTTATATGGCAGCTACAGAATATAGTCGGCCGATCCTTATGAAATTTGGTATGTCGGATTGATTGTTCAAAAATAAAATCCATAGAAAGTCCAAACTTCCTAACCTTACAAACACCAAAGTTACGGCATTTCCGATCAATCAGTTATATGGCACCTTTAGGATATAGTCGGCCGATCCTTATGAAATTTGGTAGGTCGGATTGATTGGCCAAATATAAAACCCATAGAAAATCCCATCTTCCTAACTTTACAAACACCAAAGTTATGGCATTTTCGATCAATCAGTTATTTGGCAGCTATAGGATATAGTCGGCCGATCCCGGCCGTTCCGACTTATATACTGCGTGCAAAGAAAAGAAGGGTGTGTGCAAAGTTTCAATTCGATATCTTTAAAACTGAGAGACTAGTTCACGTAGAAACAGACAGACGGACATACAGACGGACATACAGATGGACAGACAGACGGACAGACAGACGGACAGACAGACGGACAGACAGACGGAGAGACGGACATGCTTATATCAACTCAGGAGGTGATTCTGATCAAGAATATATATACTTTATAGGGTCGGAGATGTCTCCTTCACTGCGTTGCACACTTTTGACCAAAATTATAATATCCTCTGCAAGGGTATAAAAAGCGAGGTTAACGGTCAGGTAGAAAGATTTCATTCTACCTTCATGGAAATTCATGGATGCTTAAAAGGCGAATACCCCACTTTTAAACCCACAGAGCTTATACCAATTGTCGTACACAGGTACAATAACTCTGTCCACTCGGTGACAAATAAAAAACCACAATTTTAAGCAGCAAACTCTTGAATACATCCGAGGTCTTATAGAACATACGAGGGCAGTCCGATAAGTACTTAGCATCACCGCCCAATGGCGTAACTATCGCAAGAGAAATTTACTATCATGTAGTACATTCTCGTAGACGGCTACTGTCGAAATTTCAGCCTAATCGGACTCGTAGTTTTGTTTTGACTGTGTGTGGAATCGAACGTGTCCGCGGATTTAGACGCGGGCTAGACCAGCAATTAAATACGAGCCAAATCAATCAGGCCAAAGCTATAGGTCTAATTTTAACTCGCGTCAAGGAGAGGCCGGCGGCATCAAGAAAAGTCCAACGGTAACTCCAATCTAAATCCCTTTCGAAAAGCACAAAGGCTTTACAATATACAATCCACCCGATTATCAAACCCCGCCCCAATGAATACTACTAACAACAGTCTGGTAACGAGGCTGAGGAACTATCGGACCCACCTCATGGGGTAGAACATTGTTCTCCCGTACAAGAAGTAGCCTGTGTTAGTGATGGCAAACCAAATTTACCATACATACATGCTAGAGAGGCGTCGGTCATAAAATTTGGTTAGAGTATGGGACTAGAAATTGGGCTAAAATACAATTCCTCATAGACACCGGCGCTAACAATAACTTTATAAGCCCCGAAAATTCCGTCGGTCCCACAACATTATCCACGCCGTTCATTGTCCAATCCGCTCTGGGTGACATTAAAATAACACACAGTATCACGGGACCATTTTTTAAACCAATTGGGAACGATACAGTGTCACCTTTTTTGTCCTTCCCGGACTCAAATCATTTGAAGGCATTATAGGAGACGACACGTTAAAAACATTAAAGGTCCTTATCGACAGGAAAAACGACTTCCTAACGATATCACCCGGTATTAAAATACCCCTTCTTGCGAAAAAATCTTTAAATGTACACTTGTTATTGGATGCAACACTTCCCGAATTCGCAAAATAAGCCTTAAACGCGCTTATCAGCGAATATTTTAAAATCTTTGAACCACTTTCGCCCGGAGAGGCCGTAGACACTAGCGTCAGGGCTGAGATTCGCACAAGCACCTCATACCCTATATACTCAAAGAGCTATCCCTACCCTACCAACATGAGAGGGGAAGTGGATAGACAAATAGAGGAACTCTTGCGGGATGGTATTATAAAACCATCAAAAAGTCCATATAACTCCCCGGTCTGGGTAGTTCCAAAAAAACCCAAACCGAACGGAGAGAAACAATACCACATGGTCATCGATTTTAAGCATTTATACGCTGTCACAATCGCAGACGCTTATCCGATACCAGATATAAACTCTATTTTAGCTAGTTTGGGGAAAGCTAAATATTTTACCACCCTTGATTTAACTTCGGGATTCCATAAAATTTATATGTTGGAATCCGATACTCTAAAAACAGCATTTTCCACATTAATTGGGAAGTACAAATTTCTTCGTCTCCCGTTTTGGATTGAAAAACGCCCCAGCGATTTTTCAAAGGATGATCGACGAAGTATTAAGGGAACACATTGGCAAAATATGCTACGTGTACATCGACGACATAATAGTTTTCAGTGAAGACTATGATAGCCACCTCCGTGCTGTCTTTGACAAATTGAAAAAAGCCAAACTCCAGGTAAACTTGGAAAAAACAAATTTCCTATCAACGCATGTTGAATTCCTAGTTTCCTTGGCATGACTTCCTATTATAGAAAATTCATCAAGGACTATGCAAAGCCGTTAACAAATTTAACTCGAGGGGAATTCGCTAGAGTGAAGTCCTCACAATCAAATAAAATTCCAGTCGAACTCGATGAAGGAGCGTTGAAAGCCTTCAACGATTTAAAAACTCTCCTTTCATCTTCGGAAGTATTGGTATTCCCAAACTTCTCTAAACCATTTCACATGACCACGGATGCGTCAAACTACGCAATCGGAGCAGTCCTTTCTCGAGTGGACTCTGGCAAAGATCGGCCCATAGCGTATATCTCCCGATCTTTGAGTCATGTCCGTCTGTCTGTCTGTCCGTCTGTCTGTCCGTCTGTCTGTCCGTCTGTCTGTCCGTCTGTCAGTCCGTCTGTCAGTCCGTCTGTCTGTCTGTCCGTCTGTCTGTCCGTCTGTCTGTCCGTCTGTCTGTCCGTCTGTCTGTCCGTCTGTCTGTCCGTCTGTCTGTCCGACTGTCTGTCCGTCTGTCTGTCCGTCTGTCTGTCCGTCTGTCTGTCCGTCTGTCTGTCTGTCCGTCTGTCTGTTTCTACGCGAACTAGTCTCTCAGTTTTAAAGATATCGAATTGAAACTTTGCACACACCCTTCTTTCCTTTGCACGCAGTATATAGGTCGGAACGGCCGGGATCAGCCGACTATATCCTATAGCTGCCCTATAACTGATTGATCGGAAATGCCATAACTTTGTTGTTTGTGAAGTTAGGAAGTTTGGATTTTCTATGGATTTTATTTTTGACCAATCAATTGGGATTTTCTATGGGTTTTATATTTGGCCAATCAATCCGACCTACCAAATTTCATAAGGATCGGCCGACTATATCCTAAAGCTGCCATATAACTGATTGATCGGAATTGCCTTAACTTTGGTGTTTGTAAGGTTAGGAATCAATCCGACATACCAAATTTCAAAGGGATCGGCCGACTATATTTTATAGCTGGAATAAAAAAAATTCAGGACAGTTGGGCATAGAAGGCCCCTTTCGTTGTCCGACACTATCATTCTAGGTGCTGTGAAATAATGGAGTGCATCTAGTGATGTCTCGCGAAGATGAATTGCTGATTTTGATAGAAAGGGAAAAAGTTTAGCAAATTTGGAGAATTTATCAATGCAACTGAGGTATATTTTCATCTCCAATGTGAAAACATCAATATGAAGTATTTTACACGGATAGTTGGGGATAGGGGTCGGTTGTAATGGTGGTTTATTAATTCTCTATTGTACTCCTCAATACGGGATTTCCAGCGTTTTAACATGGCGCTAAAATTTCTATTGAATAGAGCAAATGTTAAGGGATGAATTGCTGATTTTAATAGAAAGGGAAAAAGTTTAGCAAATTTGGAGAATTTATCAATGCAACTGAGGTATATTTTCATCTCCAATGTGAAAACATCAATATGTAGTATTTTACACGGATAATTGGGGATAGGGGTCGGTTGTAATGGTGGTTTATTAATTCTCTATTGTACTCCTCAATACGGGATTTCCAGCGTTTAAACATGGCGTTAAAATTTCTATTGAATAGAGCAAATGTTAAAGGATCCACCGGCGCTAACAATACAGATAAGAGCGAAGATTATCTAAGGCTATCGCGAGCATTTCCTTTTCATTAGTGGCGTAGTTTTCCTCTGTCTGGCATTTCCAATCGTTCAGTTATATGGCAGCTAGAGAATATAGTCGGCCGATCCTTATGAAATTTGGTATGTCGGATTGATTGGTCAAAAATAAAATCCATAGAAAATCAAAATTTCCTAACCTTACAAACACCAAAGTTATGGCATTTCCGATCAATCAGTTATATGTCAGCTTTAGGATATAGTCGGCCGATCCTTATGAAATTTGGTAGGTCGGATTGATTGGCCAAATATAAAAGCCATAGAAAATCCCAATTTATTGGTCAAAAATAAAATCCATAGAAAATCAAAACTCCCTAACTTTACAAACACCAAAGTTATGGCATTTCCGATCAATCAGTTATATGGCAGCTATAGGATATAGTCGGCCGATCCCGGCCGATCCCGGCCGTCCCGACTTATATACTGCGTGCAAAGGAAAGAAGGGTGTGTGCAAAGTTTCAATTCGATATCTTTAAAACTGAGAGACTAGTTCGCGTAGAAACAGACAGACGGACTGACAGACGGAAAGACAGACGGACACACAGACGGACAGACAGACGGACAGACAGACGGACATACAGACGGACAGACAGATGGACAGACAGACGGACAGACAGACGGACAGACAGACGGAGAGACGGACATGCTTATATCAACTCCTGATCAAGAATATATATACTTTATAGGGTCGTAGATGTCTCCTTCACTGCGTTGCACACTTTTGACCAAAATTAAAATATCCTCTGCAAGGGTATAAAAAGCGAGGTTAACGGTCAGGTAGAAAGATTTCATTCTACCTTCATGGAAATTCATGGATGCTTAAAAGGCGAATACCCCACTTTTAAACCCACAGAGCTTATACCAATTGTCGTAGACAGGTACAATAACTCTGTCCACTAGGTGACAAATAAAAAACCCCAATTTTAAGAAGCAAACTTTTAAATACATCCGAGGTCTTATAGAACATACGAGGGCAGTCCGATAAGTACTTAGCCTCACCGCCCAATGGCGTCACTATCGCAAGAGAAATTTACTATCGTGTAGTACATTCTCGTAGACGGCTACTGTCGAAATTTCAGCGTAATCGGACTCGTAGTTTTGTTTTGACTGCGTGTAGAATCGAACGTGTCCGAGGACTTAGACGCGGGCTAGACCAGCAATTAAATACGAGCCAAATCAATCAGGCCAAAGCTATAGGTCTAATTTTAACTCGCGTCAAGGAGAGGCCGGCGGCATCAAGAAAAGTCCAACGCTAACTCCAATCTAAATCCCTTTCGAAAAGCACAAAGGCTGATAATCCACCCGATTATCAAACCCCGCCCCCAATGAATACTACCAACAACAGTCTGGTAACGAGGCTGAGGAACTATCGGACCCACCTCAAGGGGTAGAACATTGTTCTCCCGTACAAGAAGTAGCCTGTGTTAGTGATGGCAAACCAAATTTTATGACCGACGCCTCTCTAGCATACCATACATAGAGTATGGGACTAGAAATGGGGCTAAGTTACAATTCCTCATAGACACCGGCGCTAACAATAACTTTATAAGCCCCAAAAATTCCTTCGGTTCCACAACATTATCCACGCCGTTCATTGTCCAATCCGCTCTGGGTGACATTAAAATAACACACAGTATCACGGGACCATTTTTTAAACCAATTGGGAACGATACAGTGTCACCTTTTTTGTCCTTCCCAGACTAAAATCATTTGACGGCATTATAGGAGACGGCACGTTAAAAACATTAAAGGTCCTTATCGACAGGAAAAACGACCTCCTAACGATATTACCCGGTATTAAAATACCCCTTTTTGCGAAAAAATCTTTGAATGTACACTTGTTATTGGATGCAACACTTCCCGAATTCGCAAGATAAGCCTTAAACGCGCTTATCAGCGAATATTTCAAAATCTTCGCCCGGAAGGGCCGTAGACACTAGCGTCAGGGCTGAGATTCGCACAAGCACCTCATACCCTATATACTCAAAGAGCTATCCCTACCCTACCAACATGAGAGGGGAAGTGGATAGACAAATAGAGGAACTCTTGCGGGATGGTATTATAAAACCATCAAAAAGTCTATATAACTGCCCGGTCTGGGTAGTTCCAAAAAAACCCAAACCGAACGGAGAGAAACAATACCACATGGTCATCGATTTTAAGCGTTTATACGCTGTCACAATCGCAGACGCTTATCCGATACCGGATATAAACTCTATTTTAGCTAGTTTGGGGAAAGCTAAATATTTTACCACCCTTGATCTAACTTCGGGATTCCATAAAATTTATATGTTGGAATCCGATACTCCAAAAACAGCATTTTCCACATTAATTGGGAAGTACGAATTTCTTCGTCTCCCGTTTTGGATTGAAAAACGCCCCAGCGATTTTTCAAAGGATGATCGACGATGTATTAAGGGAACACATTGGCAAAATATGCTACGTGTACATCGACGACATAATATTTTTCAGTGAAGATTATGATAGCCACTGGAAAAACCTCCGTGCTGTCTTTGACAAATTGAAAAAAGCAAAACTCCAGGTAAACTTGGAAAAAACAAATTTCCTATCAACGTATGTTGAATTCCTAGTTTCCTTGGCATGACTCCCTATTATAGAAAATTCATCAAGGACTATGCAAATGTCGCAAAGCCGTTAACAAATTTAACTCGAGGGGAATTCGCTAGAGTGAAGTCCTCACAATCCAAGAAAATTCGAGTCGAACTCGGTGAAGGAGCGTTGAAAGCCTTCGACGATTTAAAAACTCTCCTTTCATCTTCGGAAGTATAGGCATTCCCAAACTTCTCTAAACCATTTCACCTGACCACGGATGCGTCAAACTACGCAATCGGAGCAGTCCTTTCTCGAGTGGACTTTGGCAAAGATCGGCCCATAGCGTATATCTCCCGATCTTTGAGTCAGACAGAGGAAAACTACGCCACTAATGAAAAGGAAATGCTTGCGATAGCCTTAGATAATCTTCGCTCTTATCTGTATGGTGCTGGATCCTTTAACATTTGCTCTATGCAATAGAAATTTTAACGCCAAGTTAAAACGCTGGAAATCCCGTATTGAGGAGTACAATAGAGAATTAATAAACCACCATTACAACCGACCCCTATCCCCAACTATCCGTGTAAAATACTTCATATTGGTAGGTCGGATTGATTGGACAAATATAAAACCCATAAAAAATCTCAACGTCCTAACTTTACAAACACCAAAGTTATGGCATTTCCGATCGTTCAGTTATATGGCAGCTATAGGATATAGTCGGCCGATCCCGGCCGTTCCGACTTATATACTGCGTGCAAAGGAAAGAAGTGTGTGTGCAAAGGTTCAATTCGATATCTTTAAAACTGAGAGACTAGTTTGCGTAGAAACAGAGAGACGGACAGACAGACGGACAGACAGACGGACATGCTTATATCAACTCAGGAGGTGATCCTGATCAAGAATATATATACTTTATAGGGTCGGAGATGTCTCCTTCACTGCGTTGCACACTTTTGACCAAAATTATAATACCCTCTGCAAGAGTATAAAAAGCGAGGTTAACGGTCAGGTACCTTCACGGAAATTCATGGATGCTTAAAAGGCGAATAGCCCCCTTTTAAACCCAATTGTCGTAGACAGGTACAATAATTCTGTCCACTCGGTGACAAATAAAAAACCCCAATTTTCAGCAGCAAACTCTTGAATACATCCGAGGTCTTATAGAACATACAAGGGCAGTCCGATAAGTACTTTGCCTCACCGCCCAATGGCGTCACTATCGCAAGAGAAATTTACTATCGTGTAGTACATTCTCGTAGACGGCTACTGTCGAAATTTCAGCCTAATCGGACTCGTAGTTTTGTTTTGACTGCGTGTGGAATCGAACGTGTCCGCGGATTTAGACGCGGGCTAGACCAGCAATTAAATACGAGCCAAATCAATCAGGCCAAAGCTATAGGTCTAATTTTAACTCGCGTCAAGGAGAGGCCGGCGGCATCAAGAAAAGTCCAACGCTAACTCCAATCTAAATCCCTTTCGAAAAGCACAAAGGCTTTACAATATACAATCCGCCCGATTATCAAACCCCGCTCCCAATGAATACTACCAACAACAGTCTGGTAACGAGGCTGAGGAACTATCGGACCCACCTCAAGGGGTAGAACATTGTTCTCCCGTACAATAAGTAGCCTGTGTTAGCGATGGCGAACCAAATTTTATGACCGACGCCTCTCTAGCATACCATACATAGAGTATGGGACTATAAATGGAGCTAAGTTACAATTCCTCATAGACACCGGCGCTAACAATAACTTTATAAGCCCCAAAAATTCCTCCGGTTCCACAACATTATCCACGCCGTTCATTGGCCAATCCGCTCTGGGTGACATTAAAATAACACACAATACTACGGGACCATTTTTTAAACCAAACCATATTAAACGATACAATGTCACCTTTTTTGTCCTTCCCGGACTCAAATCATTTGACGGCATTATAGGAGACGACACGTTAAAAACATTAAAGGTCCTTATCGACAGGAAAAACGACCTCCTAACGATATTACCCGGTATTAAAATACCCCTTTTTGGGAAAAAATCTTTGAATGTACACTTGTTATTGGATGCAACACATCCCGAATTCGCAAGATAAACCTTAAACGCGCTTATCAGCGAATATTTCAAAATCTTCGCCCGGAAAGGCCGTAGACACTAGCGTCAGGGCTGGGATTCGCACAAGCACCTCATACCCTATATACTCAATGAGCTATCCCTACCCTACCAACATGAGAGGGGAAGTGGATAGACAAATAGAGGAACTCTTCCGGGATGGTATTATAAAACCATCAAAAAATCCATATAACTGCCCGGTCTGGGTAGTTCCAAAAAAAAACCCAAACCGAACGGAGAGAAACAATACCACATGGTCATCGATTTTAAGCGTTTATACGCTGTCACAATCGCAGACGCTTATCCGATACCGGATATAAACTTTATTTTAGCTAGTTTGGGAAAAGCTAAATATTTTACCACCCTTGATCTAACTGCGGGATTCCATAAAATTTATATGTTGGAATCCGATACTCCAAAAACAGCATTTTCCACATTAATTGGGAAGTACGAATTTCTTCGTCTCCCGTTTTGGATTGAAAAACGCCCCAGCAATTTTTCAAAGGATGATCGACGATGTATTAAGGGAACACATTGGCAAAATATGCTACGTGTACATCGACGACATAATATTTTTCAGTGAAGACTATGATAGCCACTGGAAAAACCTCCGAGCTGTCTTTGACAAACTGAAAAAAGCCAAACTCCAGGTAAACTTGGAAAAAACAAATTTCCTATCAACGCATGTTGAATTCCTAGTTTCCTTGGCATGACTTCGCTCTTATCTGTATGGTGCTGGATCTTTTAACATTTGCTCTATGCAATAGAAATTTTAACGCCAAGTTAAAACGCTGGAAATCCCGTATTGAGGAGTACAATTGAGAATTAGTAGAAAATCCCAACTTCCTAAATTTACAAACACCAAAGTTATGGCATTTCCGATCGTTCAGTTATATGGCAGCTGTAGGATATAGTCGGCCGATCCCGGCCGTTCCGACTTATATACTGCGTGCAAAGGAAAGAAGGGTGTGTGCAAAGTTTCAATTCGATATCTTTAAAACTGAGAGACTAGTTCGCGTAGAAACAGACAGACGGACAGACAGACGGACAGACAGACGGACAGACAGACAGACGGACAGTCAGACGGACAGACAGACGGACAGACAGACGGACAGACAGACGGACAGACAGACAGACGGACAGCAGACGGACAGACAGACGGACAGACAGACGGACAGACAGACGGACAGACAGACGGACAGACAGACGGACAGACAGACGGACAGACAGACGGACAGACAGACGGACAGACAGACGGACAGACAGACGGACAGACAGACGGACAGACGGACATGCTTATATCAACTCAGGAGGTGATCCTGATCAAGAATATATATATACTTTATAGGGTCGGAGATGTCTCCTTCACTGCGTTGCACACTTTTACATGTGGTCTATAGGTCTAATTTTAACTCGCGTCAAGGAGAGCCCGGCGGCATCAGGAAAAGTCCAACGCTAACTCCAATCTAAATCCCTTTCGAAAAGCACAAAGGCTTTACAATATACAATCCGGCCGATTATCAAACCCCTCCCCCAATGAATACTACCAACAACAGTCTGGTAACGAGGCTGAGGAACTATCGGACCCACCTCAAGGGGTAGAACATTGTTCTCCCGTACAAGAAGTAGCCTGTGTTAGCGATGTTAGCGAAACAGCATTTTCCACATTAATTGGGAAGTACGAATTTCTTCGTCTCCCGTTTTGGATTGAAAAACGCCCCAGCGTTTTTCAAAGGATGATCGACGATGTATTAAGGGAACACATTGGCAAAATATGCTACGTGTACATCGACGACATAATATTTTTCAGGGAAGACTATGATAGCCACTGGAAAAACCTCCGTGCTGTCTTTGACAAATTAAAAAAAGCCAAACTCCAGGTAAACTTGGAAAAAACAAATTTCCTATCAACGTATGTTGAATTCCTAGTTTCCTTGGCATGACTTCCTATTATAGAAAATTCATCAAGGACTATGCAAATGTCGCAAAGCCGTTAAAAAATTTAACTCGAGGGGAATTCGCTAGAGTGAAGTCCTCACAATCCAAGAAAATTCGAGTCGAACTCGGTGAAGGAGCGTTGAAAGCCTTCGACGATTTAAAAACTCTCCTTTCATCTTCGGAAGTATTGGCATTCCCAAACTTCTCTAAACCATTTCACCTGACCACGGATGCGTCAAACTACGCAATCGGGGCAGTCCTTTCTCGAGTGGACTCTGGCAAAGATCGGCCCATAGCGTATATCTCCCGGTCTTTGAGTCAGACAGAGGAAAACTACGCCACTAATGAAAAGGAAATGCTTGCGATAGCCTTAGATAATCTTCGCTCTTATTTGTATGGTGCTGGATCCTTTAACATTTGCTCTATGCAATAGAAATTTTAACGCCAAGTTAAAACGCTGGAAATCCCGTATTGAGGAGTACAATTGAGAATTAATAAACCACCATTACAACCGACCCCTATCCCCAACTATCCGTGTAAAATACTTCATATTGGTAGGTCGGATTGATTGGCCAAATATAAAACCCATAAAAAATCTCAACGTCCTAACTTTACAAACACCAAAGTTATGGCATTTCCGATCGTTCAGTTATATGGCAGCTATAGGATATAGTCGGCCGATCCCGGCCGTTCCGACTTATATACTGCGTGCAAAGGAAAGAAGTGTGTGTGCAAAGTTTCAATTCGATCTCTTTAAAACTGAGAGACTAGTTCGCGTAGAAACAGACAGACGGACAGACAGACGGACAGACGGACAGACAGACGGACAGACATACGGACAGACGGACGGACAGACAGACGGACAGACAGACGGACAGACAGACAGACGGACAGCAGACGGACAGACAGACGGACAGACAGACGGACAGACAGACGGACAGACAGACGGACAGACAGACGGACAGACAGACGGACAGACAGACGGACAGACAGAGGGACAGACAGACGGAGAGACGGACATGCTTATATCAACTCAGGAGGTGATCCTGATCAAGAATATATATACTTTATAGGGTCGGAGATGTCTCCTTCACTGCGTTGCACACTTTTGACCAAAATTATAATACCCTCTGCAAGAGTATAAAAAGCGAGGTTAACGGTCAGGTACCTTCATGGAAATTCATGGATGCTTAAAAGGCGAATAGCCCCCTTTTAAACCCACAGAGCTGATACCAATTGTCGTAGACAGGTACAATAATTCTGTCCACTCGGTGACAAATAAAAAACCCCAATTTTCAGCAGCAAACTCTTGAATACATCCGAGGTCTTATAGAACATACAAGGGCAGTCCGATAAGTACTTTGCCTCACCGCCCAATGGCGTCACTATCGCAAGAGAAATTTACTATCGTGTAGTACATTCTCGTAGACGGCTACTGTCGAAATTTCAGCCTAATCGGACTCGTAGTTTTGTTTTGACTGCGTGTGGAATCGAACGTGTCCGCGGATTTAGACGCGGGCTAGACCAGCAATTAAATACGAGCCAAATCAATCAGGCCAAAGCTATAGGTCTAATTTTAACTCGCGTCAAGGAGAGGCCGGCGGCATCAAGAAAAGTCCAACGCTAACTCCAATCTAAATCCCTTTCGAAAAGCACAAAGGCTTTACAATATACAATCCGCCCGATTATCAAACCCCGCTCCCAATGAATACTACCAACAACAGTCTGGTAACGAGGCTGAGGAACTATCGGACCCACCTCAAGGGGTAGAACATTGTTCTCCCGTACAATAAGTAGCCTGTGTTAGCGATGGCGAACCAAATTTTATGACCGACGCCTCTCTAGCATACCATACATAGAGTATGGGACTATAAATGGAGCTAAGTTACAATTCCTCATAGACACCGGCGCTAACAATAACTTTATAAGCCCCAAAAATTCCTCCGGTTCCACAACATTATCCACGCCGTTCATTGGCCAATCCGCTCTGGGTGACATTAAAATAACACACAGTATTACGGGACCATTTTTTAAACCAAACCATATTAAACGATACAGTGTCACCGTTTTTGTCCTTCCCGGACTCAAATCATTTGACGGCATTATAGGAGACGACACGTTAAAAACATTAAAGGTCCTTATCGACAGGAAAAACGACCTCCTAACGATATTACCCGGTATTAAAATACCCCTTCTTGCGAAAAAATCTTTGAATGTACATTTGTTATTGGATTCAACACATCCCGAATTCGCAAGATAAGCCTTAAACGCGCTTATCAGCGAATATTTCAACATCTTCGCCCGGAAGGGCCGTAGACACTAGCGTCAGGGCTGAGATTCGCACAAGCACCTCGAACCCTATATACTCAAAGAGCTATCCCTACCCTACCAACATGAGAGGGGAAGTGGATAGACAAATTGAGGAACTCTTGCGGGATGGTATTATAAAACCATCAAAAAGTCCATATAACTGCCCGGTCTGGGTAGTTCCAAAAAAACTCTAAACTCTATTTTAGCTAGTTTAAGGAAAGCTAAATATTTTACCACCCTTGATCTAACTTCGGGATTCCATAAAATTTATATTTCGGAATCCGATACTCCAAAAACAGCATTTTCCACATTAATTGGGAAGTACGAATTTCTTCGTCTCCCGTTTTGGATTGAAAAACGCCCCAGCGTATTAAGGGAACACATTGGCAAAATATGCTACGTGTACATCGACGACATAATATTTTTCAGTGAAGACTATGATAGCCACTGGAAAAACCTCCGTGCTGTTTTTGACAAATTGAAAAAAGCAAAACTCCAGGTAAACTTGGAAAAAACAAATTTCCTATCAACGTATGTTGAATTCCTAGTTTCCTTGGCATGACTTCCTATTATAGAAAATTCATCAAGGACTATGCAAATGTCGCAAAGCCGTTAACAAATTGAACTCGAGGGGAATTCGCTAGAGTGAAGTCCTCACAATCCAAGAAAATTCCAGTCGAACTCGATGAAGGAGCGTTGAAAGCCTTCAACGATTTAAAAACTCTCCTTTCATCTTCGGAAGTATTGGCATTCCCAAACTTCTCTAAACCATTTCACCTGACCACGGATGCGTCAAACTACGCAATCGGGGCAGTCCTTTCTCGAGTGGACTCTGGCAAAGATCGGCCCTTAGCGTATATCTCCCGATCTTTGAGTCAGACAGAGGAAAACTACGCCACTAGATAATCTTCGCTCTTATCTGTATGGTGCTGGATCCTTTAACATTTGCTCTATGCAATAGAAATTTTAACGCCAAGTTAAAACTCTGGAAATCCCGTATTGAGGAGTACAATTGAGAATTAATAAACCACCATTACAACCGACCCCTATCCCCAACTATCCGTTTATATATTGATTTTTTCACATTGGAGATGAAAATATACCTCAGTTGCATTGATAAATTCTCCAAATTTGCTAAACTTTTTCCCTTTCTATCAAAATCAGCAATTCATCTTCGCGAGACACCACTAGATGCACTCCATTATTTCACAGCACCTAGAATGATAGTGTCGGACAACGAAAGGGGCCTTCTATGCCCAACTGTCCTGAATTTTTTCCGAACGCTGGGAATTGAGTTATATCATACCCCAACTATAAAAAGCGAGGTTAACGATCAGGTAGAAAGATTTCATTCTACCTTCATGGAAATTCATGGATGCTTAAAAGGCGAATACCCCACTTTTAAACCCACAGAGCTTATACCAATTGTCGTAGACAGGTACAATAACTTTGTCCACTCGGTGACAAATAAAAAACCCCAATTTTAAGCAGCAAACTCTTGAATACATCCGAGGTCTTATAGAACATACGAGGGCAGTCCGATAAGTACTTAGCCCTACCGCCCAATGGCGTCACTATCGCAAGAGAAATTTACTATCGTTTAGTACATTCTCGTTGTCGGCTACTGTCGAAATTTCAGCCTAATCGGACTCGTAGTTTTGTTTTGACTGCGTGTGGAATCGAACGTGACCGCGGATTTTAGAAAAATGGAGAAAGAGCAATATCGGTCTGTGATTCGATTCTTGTGTTTGGAAGCGAAATCAAAGAGCGTTTGGATGCTGTGTACGGTGACTCTTCTGCTTCGATGGCGACCGTCAAAAATTGGTTTAACGAGTTTCAACGTGGTCGCACGTCGGTTTTTGATGAGGCACACCCAGGTGCCCCGAAAACGGCTACCACGGAATGTAACATGACAAAAATCCACGATCTCGTATTGGCAGACCGCCGATTGAAGATACGCGAGAGCGATGGGTGCCGCGTTTGGACAACGGACAACAAACGCAACCGTAAAACCACTTCAAAGCAATGTTTGACGCTGGTTAAGCGCAATCCGAAGGAGTTTCTGCGTCGTTTCGTGACCGTCGACGAAACATGGATCCACTGGTACACACCAGAGACCAAGGAACAGTCGAAACAGTGGACTTCTCTCGGCGAGCCTGCTCCCATCGTCCGCAAAGGTGACGGGACTCACAAGGTGGGATCTATATCGACTACCGGAAGAAGGGCAAAACGGTCACAGGGCTGTGCTACGCCGAATTATTGGCCGATTTTCCGCCGAATTGCAAAAAATACGGCCCCTTTTGGCGAAGAAAAAAGTGCTCTTCCATCATGACAACGCACCGGCTCACATTTCCGCACTTGCCACGGCCAAATTTGTCGAATTGGGCTACGAACTGCTACCCCATCCACCATATTCTCGAGATTTGGCCTCGTGTGACTTCTCTTTGTTTCTAAAGTCACTCGCTGACAGAAATTTGCGTCGAATAAGGGAGTCGTCAGCGCCACAGAGGCCTATTTTGCAGACCTCGAGAAACAGTATTTTTCAGACGGGTTAAAGAAGTTGGAGCATCGCTGCGTCAAGTGTATCGAGCTAAAAGGAGATTATGTTGAGAAATAAATCGCCACTTTTCCAAAATTTTCGTTTTTCTTTTGGAGGCTAAGTACTTATCGGACCACCCTCGTTAGCAAACTCTAACCAACAATGGGCGCAATAAAAATAGAAGCGACCCACTATCAAAACAAGGTCGGGAAAATTTTTTTCACAAATCCCACTTAAGAAAATAATTTATGGACTCCTAAAGTAAATTTTACTCTTATTTTCTCGGTTTCCTGACCGGGAAGGCTGCCCACAGATTATCTTAATCGTCTAAGATAAATACTTTCAAAATAATAGAAAAAAAAGTATTCAATAATATTTTAATGAATGAATACTTCTAAGCTCAAATATGTGCTTAGAATTTTTTTTTTTGGTTTTTCATATACATTTAATTAACGTCGATCAACCAACTAAATGGTTATAATACGTTGGGAATAATAAAGAACAAATAACGTGAAAACAAAACAGAAGTGATTAACAAATTTTATAACAAATTAACAGTAAATGGTTAATGCTTAAGGACTTGAGTCACCCTCTTGTCCAGAGATCGGCGGGGGTGTCTTCGCTTCAGTCTTGGTCTACATGTCGGGTTGACCAGGGAAGCTGCTAGGTGGTTGGTATGGACAGCGAGTCGATCGTTCTACCGACTCGAGTGGCGGTTTATCTGTTCCCTGACAGAAGGAATGTGGAGGTCATTTCCTAGGGCGTCGTTCCTGATGTACCATGGCGCATTTGCAATCCTTCGCAGCGCCCGGTTTTGGACTCTTTGAACTTTAACCACATTAGAGTCTGAAGCCATGGCCCATAATTGGATGCAGTAGGTCACTGAAGGCACCACAATTGATTTATAAAGCAACACTTCCCTCGACCATAAAACTTCGATCAAGCAAGTATGATTTTAATAAGAGGAATTGGCCGGTCGGGAGCAGGGACTTAAACTTATGGAATAATCCAGCACGCCAAACGCGGTCAAAGGCTTCCTTGACGTCGAGGAAAATAGCAGAACTGTATTGCTTAATTTCAAAAGCATTTAAAATGTGTTGAACGACTCGATGTGCTTGTTCTGGTGTCTCATGATGATGCCTAAAACCAAACTTGTGGTCGGGAATGGCGTCCTGCACGCTTCTTACGCCCATAATTATAATAAGAAATATTCTCTCGAATATTTTAGAGAAAGTGGGCAGTAAGCTTATCGGTCGGTATGACTCGACTCGGTTTTTCTGGCTTTGGTATCATCATTATCACAGCACACTTCCATTGGGATGCAAAGTGGTGGATACGTATCATTGAATTATAGAGGAGGACAAGGAACAGGATTCCCTTTTTAGACAAAGCCTTGGGGATGTAACTTTCGAATATGAAGGCAAACTTCTTCTGGGCTCACATGTTGGATTGGTAGTGCATCCGGGGAAGGAGCATTAAGAAAGGCCAGTGTTTCTTCAACATCCTCGGGACTCGCGAGGTCAATAACGTAGAAATAACATTGAATCTTCGGTTCTCCTGTAAGGTGAGAAGAAAGGTTAACGGGCCTGAAGGCACGCTTGGGGCTTTGAGTGAAAAAAAAACATTTTCAAATAATGAAGACTTATTTTATTTTTTCTTATGGTATTCTACAAAACAGTTTTTATTCGCTGTGCAGAATAAATGCAGATTGCATTTCTGGCATATGCATTGCGTTTGTGAAGTTTTACAGTGCTTGCGACATCTTTTTACACTGTTTCGATCCAACCAATGTGGGAAATGGTTTAGCTGGTCAAACCGCTAGCCCGATATTGGATGTTTTACAACCACATAGGTGGTCTTTCTACGGTTTGTGTAAAGCGCACTACCGAAGAACCACGATTTGGGTGACCAGGTAAGACTACATTATCACCTGCACCGCTGTAGATCTCGAAGCGGTATGCTCATACTTTGCGGTATGCTCATACTTTGCGGTATGCTCATACTTTTTATAGTTCATACTTTGGAAAACTGTTTGTTGAGACAGTCTACAAATTTTCGCTTACGTAACAAAGGATCATAGCCTGGTTCACCCTTTTTGATATGTTCTCGCTCATCAAGTAGCGACAAGTATTTTTTGATTGCCTCGAATCTGCTTCGGGTCATGCAGGCTTGTATAGGTCCGAGCGCATTTCGTCCCCAGTAGCTCTTCAGATTTGGGTGGCGATAAATGGACATGAACATCAAAATAACAATCCATCTCATCAGTGTTAATTTTGAACTTATTGTTAATATCATCCTTTAATGCTGCGCACATGGACGCTCAATAAATTATATAGTCTCAGAACCCTCTAATGCAGTATTAAGAGCCTCCATTATATCAATGTCAACTGAGTCAAATATCTTGAGCAACTGCTCATCTGTCAAGTTGGACAGCTTATACCGAACCCGGGTTGCCATTTTCTATAAAATTTCTAATTCTATTACTCAATCAACAGAAACAAACTTATAAATTGCAATCAATTGTGAAATTATCAGCTGGCAACAAAAGTTGTCTTGGATCCCCAAACGTGCCTCAAGGCAAGAATCGTTATTTCGCTTTCACAACGCATGTCATTTATATATTTGCAAATCTGCAACTTAATTTTAATAGTAAATAAACTTACCTTTCAAGAAAAAAATTATGAGCTGGATGGACAGCAAAACACAACATACATCAGACTAAATTTTACGCTCGAAAAAACATATGGTTTGTGTGTACCTAAAGATAAGTCCCGTTAGAAGCATCGGAGAGCTTTTAAAGCTGAGACTAATAATTTTATCAACCGCCAAAAAATATTTAATCGACTGAAAAGCTGTTAGTTTATTTGTTAAGTCCAAAAACGTAATACGTTCCTTCAGGCAGGATTAACTCTTATAATTATAACTCTTTATAATTATTTCACAATAAAACCATAAAGGGAAATGTGTACTATTGGCCACTACTTCCAGCACGCTTCGGAAGCGATTTCGCGCATGAATAGCGCACCAACACGGAGACAACGCTCAATCGTCTGGCTACGATCAGCCTGGAAGTGGCTCGCGGGGTCAACGGACAAATCGGATTGGAATGCCATTTTAAGAGAAGAAGACAGCTTGGCAAGGAACAACAACCAACAGATTCGGATCAACAATAAGCTGTTGGACTTAGCAAAGGAATCGCTTCAGAAGCTGAACGACGTGATAGGGAGAGTCAACGCAATAGACTGGGATTTCCACGTGTCGACGGCCATACTCCACAAGGCAAATTTAAAAGCGGATCAGGACTAACAAATTTTCTCTTGAATATTTTAGAAAAAGTGGGCAGTAAGCTTATCGGTCGGTATGACTCGACAAGGTTCTCCGGTTTTTCTGGCTTTGGTATCATCATTATCACAGCACACTTCCATTGGGATGCAAAGTGGTGGATACGTATAGAGGAGGACAAGGAACAGGATTCCCTTTTTAGGCAAAGCCTTGGCATTTCTGCTATCAATGCCATCGAATCCATGCGACTTACTGGGATGTAACTTTCGAATATGAGGGCAAACTTCTTCTGGGCTTACATGTTGGATCGGTAGTGCATCCGGGGAAGGAGCATTAAGAAAGGCCAGTGTTTCTTCACCATCCTCGGGACTCGCGAGGTCAATAACGTAGAAATAACGTAGAATCTTCTGTTCACCTGTAAGGTGAGAAGAAAGGTAAACGGGCCTGAAGGCACGCTTGGGGATTTGAGTGACAAAAAAAAAACATTTTCAAATAATGAAGACATATTTTATTTTTTCTTATGGTATTCTACAAAACAGTTTTTATTCGCTGTGCAGAATAAATGCGGATTGCATTTCGTGTATATGCATTGCGGTTGTGAAGTTTTACAGTGCTTGCCACATCTTTTTCCACTGTTTCGATCCAACCAATGTGGGAAATGGTTTAGCTGGTCAAAACGCAAGTCCGATATTGGATGTTTTCATTTTTGACCATGTTTGAGCTCATGCTGAAAACGTCGATGAGAGAGTGGTGACTGCTTTGTCCGTTCTGTCTGCAAAAATGGGGAATTTATTGTTCGTCCTGACTGATAGGATGGAGACTGGTTTGCCCACCGCGGTGAAGATGCATTGTTGGTATTGATTCGACGACCCGGTAAGTTTTTGTTTCTATATGTCACCAGACCTGCGGCTAGTGCTTCGCGAAAGTTTGGGTGTGCGAGTAATTTTTGTTTGCTTTCGGTTTCTGTTTGGATACGTCTGTGTAAAATATAGGCTTTGGCGGCTGCCATATCAATTATGTGATAAAAAATTCGAGTTGCGGCATCCCGAGTTTTTGCTCTGATATGATGGGACGCTATTAGGCCGTCCATAAGATCTACGCCGCCCATGTGAGCGTTAACTCATGCACCATTTGGGGACAATCAATTGAAATGTATCGCTTAGCTTTTCTGTCAAAACGAGCAGCCTTTGCAGTTCCTTCACGAGGATTTGTCTTCTCAAATGGCTTTACACCCACATAGGTGGACAAAAAATTGGCTATGTCGACACCATATGAGGACCCAACGTACTAAGTCGAATAACCCCTTGGCAATTTGTTGATGGCAATATCGTTTGGTAGCTTGCAATTGGGGATACGGTTTCCTCGCACCGTGCCAAGGCTATAAATACCTATCGCTCTTAGATAAACCATAAAAGGCAGAGATAAATAAAAAATTATCAAAGTAAATGATGTGATTCTTAAATCTTTCTATGGTTTGTGTAAAGCGCACTACAATGTTGGCCGAAGCACCAAGATCTGGGTGACCAGGTAAGACCACATTATCACCTGCACCGCTGTAGATCTCAAAGCGGTATGCGTATCCAAATGAATCGCACAATGCAAATAGTTCAATGCCCCACTTGTGCGGCTTATTTGGCATGTACTGGCGCAAGTGGTGTTTCATTTTTGTGCTGCACATTTGCACATAATCACCTGCACCGCTGTAGATCTCAAAGCGGTATGCGTATCCAAATGAATCGCACAATGCAAATAGTTCAATGCCCCACTTGTGCGGCTCATTTGGCATGTACTGGCGCAAGTGGTGTTTCATTTTTGTGCTGCACATTTGCTCGTCAACACAAAGGCGGGCATACTTTGGCACCGAGTGAAACCGTTTGTTGAGACAGTCTACAAATTTTCGCTTACGGAACCAAGGATCATAGCCTGGTTCACCCTTTTTGATCCGTTCGCGCTCATCACGTAGCCTCGAATCTGCTTCGGGTCATAGGTCCGAGCGCAGTGTTAATTTTGAACTTATTGTTAATATCATCCTTTAAAGCTGCGCACATGGTTTCGTCGACGATCATATTCATGATTTCCGCGTTAAAGAAGTAGCAAAAGAGCTCTAGAGAGGTTTCGAGTTTCTTTATTTCAGCTGGCAGCGAAAAATCGACTCGAAATGCTACATTGTTAACATGCAACTGCATACATTTCTCTCGCCACAGAATCTTACTCATATCTTTTGTTTTTGATTCAGTACCTGTGTAAATAAAACTAATTATTCACTAAAATAACACAGCAATTAAATTTGGCTTACCAGCTCCATTGAACCCACCAGAAGTTGGCGGAGATGCGCAGGTCGAATCTTCACAGGTTGGTAATGGTGATCGCGGCCTTTTTTTCTGGGAAGTCTCAGCTTTCTGTGTATAACATTTTGGACATTTTCAACATTACTCTCAATAAATTATATAGTCTCAGTATCCTCTAATGCAGTATTAAGTGCATCCATTATATCAATGTCGTCGTCCTCGTCGTCACCTGTGCTTATCACTTATTCATCCGACGGAACAGAGTCAAATATCTTGAGCAACTGCTCATCTGTCAAGTCGGACAGCTTATACCGAACCCGGGTTGCCATTTTCTATAATATTTGTAATTCTACATAAACACATAAATTGCAATCAATTGTGAAATTATCAGCTGGTAACAAAAGTTGTCTTGGATCCCCAAACGTGCCTCAAGGCAAGAATCGTTATTTCGCTTTCACAACACATGTCATTTATATATTTGCAAATCTGCAACTTAATTTTAATAGTAAATAAACTTACCTTTCAAGAAAAAAATTTTGAGCTGGATGGGTTATTATTATTTGAACAGCAAAACACAACATACAGCAGACTAAATTTTACGCCCGAAAATACATATGGTTTGTGTGTACCTAAAGATAAGTCCCGTTAGAAGCATCGGAGAGCTTTTAAAGCTGAGACTCATAATTTTATCAACCGCCAAAAAATATTTAATCGACTGAAAAGCTGTTAGTTTATTTGTTAAGTCCAAAAACGTAATACGTTCGTTCAGGCAGGCTCAACTCTTATAATTATAACCCTTTATAATTAATTCACAGTAACACCATAAAGGGAAATGTGTACTATTGGCCACTACTTCAGCACGCTTCGGAAGCGATTTCGCGCATGAATAGCGCACCAACACGGAGACTTTGCTCAATCGTCTGGCTACGATCAAAAAGCCTGGAAGTGGCTCGCGGGATCAACGGAAACAAATCGGATTGGAATGGAAATTTAAGGGAAGAAAACAGCTTGGCAAGGAACAACAACCAACAGATTCGGATCAACAATAAGCTGTTGGACTCAGCAAGAATCGCTTCAGAAGCTGAACGACGTGATAGGGAGAGTCAACGCAATAGACGGGGATTTCCACGTGTCGGCGGCCATACTCCACAAGGCAAATTATAAAAGCGGACCAGGTCTAACGAAATACGCTTCTTACGCCCATAATTCTACTAAGAAATTTTCTCTTGAATATTTTAGAAAAAGTGGGCATTAACGAGGTCGGTATGACTCGACAAGGTTCTCCGGTTTTTTTGGCTTTGGTATCATCATTATCACAGCACACTTCCATTGGGATGCAAAGTGGTGGATACGTATAGAAGGAGGACAAGGAACAGGATTCCCTTTTAGGCAAAGCCTTGGCATTTCTGCTATCAATGCCATCGAATCCATGCGACTTACTGGGATGTAACTTTCGAATATGAGGGCAAACTTCTTCTGGGCTTACATGTTGGATCGGTAGTGCATCCGGGGAAGGAGCATTAAGAAAGGCCAGTGTTTCTTCACCATCCTCGGGACTCGCGAGGTCAATAACGTAGAAATAACGTAGAATCTTCTGTTCACCTGTAAGGTGAGAAGAAGGTAAACGGGCCTGAAGGCACGCTTGGGGTTTGAGTGAAAAAAAAAACATTTTCAAATAATGAAGACATATTTATTTTTTCTTATGGTATTCTACAAAACAGTTTTTATTCGCTGTGCAGAATAAATGCGGATTGCATTTCGTGTATATGCATTGCGGTTGTGAAGTTTTACAGTGCTTGCCACATCTTTTTCCACTGTTTCGATCCAACCAATGTGGGAAATGGTTTAGCTGGTCAAAACGCAAGTCCGATATTGGATGTTTTCATTTTGACCATGTTTGAGCTCATGCTGAAGACGTCGATGAGAGAGTGGTGACTGCTTTGCCCGTTCTGTCTGCAAAAATGGGGAATTTATTGTTCGTCCTGACTGATAGGATGGAGACTGGTTTGCCCACCGCGGTGAAGATGCATTGTTGGTATTGATTCGACGACCCGGTAAGTTTTTGTTTCTATATGTCACCAGACCTGCGGCTAGTGCTTCAAAGTTTGGGTGTGCGAGTAATTTTTGTTTGCTTTCGGTTTCTGTTTGGATACGTCTGTGTAAAATATAGGCTTTGGCGGCTGCCATATCAATTATGTGATAAAAAATTCGAGTTGCGGCATCCGAGTTTTTGCTCTGATATGATGGGACGCTATTAGGCCGTCCATAAGATCTACGCCGCCCATGTGAGCGTTAACTCATGCACCATTTGGGGACAATCAATTGAAATGTATCACTTAGCTTTTCTGTCAAAACGAGCAGCCTTTGCGGTTCCTTCACGAGGGTTTGTCTTCTCAAATGGCTTTACACCCACATAGGTGGACAAAAAATTGGCTATGTCGACACCATATGAGGACCCAACGTACTAAGTCGAATAACCCCTTGACAATTTGTTGATGGCAATATCGTTTGGTAGCTTGCAATTGGGGATACGGTTTCCTCGCACCGTGCCAAGGCTATAAATACCTATCGCTCTTAGATAAACCATAAAAGGCAGAGATAAATAAAAAAATTATCAAAGTAAATGATGTGATTCTTAAATCTTTCTATGGTTTGTGTAAAGCGCAACTGTTGGCCGAAGCACCAAGATCTGGGTGACCAGGTAAGGCCACATTATCACCTGCACCGCTGTAGATCTCAAAGCGGTATGCGTATCAAATGAATCGCACAATGCAAATAGTTCAATGCCCCACTTGTGCGGCTTATTTGGCATGTACTGGCGCAAGTGGTGTTTCATTTTTGTTGCTGCACATTTGCACATAATCACCTGCACGCTGTAGATCTCAAAGCGGTATGCGTATCCAAATGAATCCACAATGCAAATAGTTCAATGCCCCACTTGTGCGGCTCATTTGGCATGTACTGGCGCAAGTGGTGTTTCATTTTTGTGCTGCACATTTGCTCGTCAACACAAAGGCGGGCATACTTTGGCACCGAGTGAAACCGTTTGTTGAGACAGTCTACAAATTTTCGCTTACGGAACCAAGGATCAAAGCCTGGTTCACCCTTTTTGATCCGTTCACGCTCATCACGTAGCCTCGAATCTGCTTCGGGTCATAGGTCCGAGCGCAGTGTTAATTTTGAACTTATTGTTAGTATCATCCTTTAAAGCTGCGCACATGGTTTCGTCGACGATCATATTCATGATTTCCGCGTTAAAGAAGTAGCAAAAGAGCTCTAGAGAGGTTTCGAGTTTCTTTATTTCAGCTGGCAGCGAAAAATCGACTCGAAATGCTACATTGTTAACATGCAACTGCATACATTTCTCTCGCCACATAATCTTATTCATATCTTTTGTTATTACCTGTGTAAATAAAACTAATTATTCACTAAAATAACACAGCAATTGAATTTGGCTTACCAGCTCCATCGAACCCACCAGAAGTTGGCGGAGATGCGCAGGTCGAATCTTCACAGGTTGGTAAGGCCGCGATCACGCCTTTTTTTCTGGGAAGTCTCAGCTTTCTGTGTATAACATTTTGGACATTTTCAACATTACTCTCAATAAATTATATACTCCCCTCGTTTAAACTGCCCGCGCTTCCCTCGTAGCGAATGCCCACTCGCCCGCACTGGCCAGGCTCTCCCGCTCTCCCGCTCTCCCGCACTGGACGCTTGCGATTCCAGGCTCTCCCGCCTTCCCGCTCCCGGAATCTCTCCACTGCGCTTTGAAACGCAGCGTTCAATTAGGTTTAAGTTAGTCTTTCATTGTACCACTAGTGAAATACATCGCCCGGCCGGTCCGCGCTATAACCCGAAAAGTTCACCGAGTTTTTTTTCTGTTTCATTACTTTGCGCACCGCGATCGTCGAGTGTTTGCTCTTCACCTTCGTATTTTCCAGCTTGCGACCCGGCTACGTGCGACAGCCGCAACCACCGACGAAGCTGCCCCCAAGCGACGACATCCCCGACGCCCCAACTCTTCATTTTTTGGTCCATTCGAGCCAGATAAGTGCCAATTAATTAATTTTTGTATTAACTGCCGATCGACAGTCAGCCATTCGAAGAACATAATTCGTTTGACTTTCTGTACGATTTGTCTAAAATCCAAGTCCGATTTAATCCGACGACGGCAGTTAGTAAATTACAATTCCAATTCCGTCTTTTATTTCTTCGTTCTCTTTTAACGTGCGGCCATATTGCCTATTTTCTAATTCCTTTTCGTGTGCATATTGATGTACAAGTTTCATATTCGCATTTGGCCGTACATCCACTAAATATACATCCAACATCAAATCGAAGAAAAATAAAAAGTAGAAATCCAAATTAAAGTGTGCAAATAAAAAGTCAAGCGTACAGTGAAAAAAAATTAATTTCAAAAAATTCAGTGAACAGTGAAAAAAATAAATCAATTTAAAAATTGAGTTCAAATTAATTTTCCACAAAAAAGTGAAACAAAAAATTAAGTGTTCCGCCAATTTCGGCCCACAAATATTTTTTTGATATTAATTTTTTATTGTACATCCGCTGTGACAATATTTGCTTACATTATTACAAATCCAAATACAGTCCACAATAAATCGAAAATTTACAACACATACCCGCCGGCAAAATTTACAATAAAATTTTCCGCCATATTGATTACATATATTACATCCATATTACATATATTACATCCATATTACATATATTACATCCATATTACATATATTACATATTCCATATATATATACATACATTTATACATATTTTTCTACACAACTACACCCCAATTCCGAAAGCTCAAGTATTTCCGTCGGCCATCCAATAAATATATATAAAACGAATTCCTAAAGCTGACGTGAAATAACTTTTGTGTCTCAGTGTGTTTTACTTATTTACATATTTTGGGCACTATCCATCCATACATCTACACATACACGCGAATTGCAGTACCGCAAAAAGCTCGATAATCCCGCGCATTCCAGCGTCACCAATACACAGCCCGCAAAAGTTCGGGCAGTTGTTTTTCAATCATCCAATTAATAAATTAATTAATAAATTCCAACAAAATTAATAAACACCAAGTTCAACTCCAATAAAATTAAACAAATACTGAGAATTACTGCCAGTTCCAAAAAAAAAAAAAAAAAAGGGGGAAAAAATATAAAATACTGTCGCCATCGCGGAACTAGTGGAATCAATTTATTAATTTATTGATTTATTAATTTGTTTCTTCGGTTTCACATTTTTTTTTTTCAAAAAAAAAAAAAACGCCCTTTCCAGTATTTTGTCTTCTTATTTATTGAGCTTGGTAAATCTGCAGATACATCGATACTCAATTTTTTCTTTTGGGGATAAAAAGAAAAATTCGAAAAAATACCACCCGCATACCACTGAAAGGTATTATTTTTGTTTTTTTTGTCTCCGAATATTTTTTTAAAATAAAGAAAAACAAAACCAATAAACTCCAAACACTGCCGGGGACATCCAATCCCATCCTAATTCGGCCAACCACCCACTATAAAATACTAAACGACAAATACCTCATCCAATCCAGTATTTTTTCAGTATTTTTATTTTGTGGTATTTTTTTTGGTATTTTTTTCCATTCTTGCTCCATCGTTCCACCAAAAGCCTGGCGAATATTTCAACAATAATTCAGCCACGCATATCGACTATTTTTTGAGCTAGTCGATATCCTATTTCCACCGGTCCATAAGTGGGTCCGTAATTGTTTCTCTGATTTTTGTCCGAAACATCAGCGCGCACATTCCATCCTAACAGCATCCTAGTTTGGTATGTCCGGGGAAAGTTCCAACAAACTATCCCCTGTTCCATCACCGAAAATACCAAAAATCACGGTAAGGACGCCCACACCTAAAAAGGTCAAGACGTCACCTCCCAAAAAGGCTCCTTCTTCCATCGAAAGAACCACGCGAGCCAGCACAAAAATGGTTGCAACGGCTGCCGACCTCGCTATGAGCCAATTTATTGAAGTCTCGGATCGACTGTCCGAATTGGAATCGCGGATAAATATTCCCTCGGCGGTCCCTCCTACGTTATCCGTCCTCAATATTCGCCGAGACGAAATCCGAGAGGTATGGATCCGCATCAAAAAAGAATACGATGCCTGTACCGCATGCCTTGTAGCAGCCGGAGAAGGTGCAGCTGACAGCTTGCCAGTCCTCAAGGCTAAGTACGGGTATTGCTACAGCGCGTACGAAAGGTGCGGTGCCCAGATAGCAGACATGATAGCGCAAACTCCGCAACTTCCGCAACCTTCCCCAACGCCAGCTGATCCTTCTCAGACATACATTCCGTCAGGCTGCCGGCTTCCGCCGTGCGATACCGAAGTTTTTACCGGCGACTATCTTCGTTGGCCAACCTTTAGGGATCTATTCACGGCAATTTATATCAACAATCCCAGACTCACTCCTGTCGAAAAATTATTTCACCTTAATGCCAAAACGAGTGGCGACGCTCACAATATAGTTTCAAATTCACCCCTTACTAATGATGGCTTTCGATCAGCGTGGGATAACCTCACTGAGCGTTTCGAAAACAAGCGATTGTTAGTAAACAGTCAATTAAAGATACTTTTCAATGTACCGTCCGTCACACAGGAGTCTGGGTCAGCCTTGAAAGAACTTCAAAGTACCATCCAGGGTTGCCTTACTGCACTAGAAATGTCCGGTATTCAGGTCGAAACTTGGGATTGCCTCTTGGTATATATGTGCTCGTCCAAACTCCCAAAGCTTACGCTTTCCCTATGGGAGCAGTCCCTCCATAACAAAGCCGAGATCCCTACGTGGCACGAGCTGAACGTTTTCCTAACGGAGCGTCACAGGACACTAGAAGCCATAGATGATGTACGACCATCAGGTTCTAGTCAGACTCAGCCCAGGGCATCCACTTCCAACTCGGCGTCTCGAAGAATAAATTCATACGAGACAAGGGTAGCACCTAGGCAACTTAGAGGGTGCGATCTCTGTAATAGAGAGAACCATCCTGTACGCACATGCGCCAAATTTCTCCAGATGACGGTCGACCAACGCATCGCATATATAAAAAGAAAACAGCTGTGTTTAAACTGCTTTGCGCGGACACATCAGTTGCGCGACTGCGAAAGCGCACATAACTGCTTCACGTGCCGCGGCCGCCATCACACGCTCCTACACCGAGGCAGCCCATCCCCAGCGCGCGCAAATCCAACGCCAACGCCCAGATCCAGACCAAATACTCTCGGTCCCTCGGCTGCCAGTGGCACGCAGTCAACGCTTCAGAATTATTTTGCGGCAGGCACTCGGTCAGTCCTCCTAGGCACCGCTATAATTAATATATGCCATCGAGGTTCCAATTTCCAAGCGCGAGCCTTAATAGACTCCGGATCTGAGGCGACCTTCATCACTGAGCGCCTTTTCAACCTGATTAAACTGCCGTTCCAGGTTATCCGAGCACAGGTCTCAGGACTTAATCAAACGGTCTCCGCTGAGACCAAAAAGATCTGTCAATTCACGATCCGTTCTCCAACCCGGCCTAGCTTGCAGTTAAACACCACTGCCTACGTGCTTCCACAAATAGCCGGAAATCTTCCTTCATGTCCGCTTCCGCAACATTTCCTGCGAGACCTTCCCGAACTTCCGCTAGCGGATCCAAAGTTCTATGAGAGCGCACAAATAGATATTCTAATCGGGGCCGATATACTTCCATCCATTCTACTAAGCGGTACCCGAGCGAACATCTGTGGCTCGCTTCTCGGTCAAGAGACTATTTTCGGCTGGATTCTAACAGGACCAGTACCAGCTCCGAGGCATGATCAAATATCATCCTTTTCCACGCAAGTTGCACACACGTATGAAGCGTCTCTCGATAAACTCCTCACCAAATTCTGGGAGGTGGAGGATCTGCCAGTAAAAGTGGCAAAAGAATCCGACGTGATTTGTGAGGACAATTTTCTTCGGACCACCACAAAAGACGAAACCGGCAGGTATGTCGTGAGTCTCCCTTTTCGAGATCCTGAGAACATTAATTGCTCCCTGGGACATTCCAGATCCCAGGCGCTGGCTCAATTCTTAAGAAACGAGCAGCGGCTAAAAAGGGACAGTACGTTAAAATCCAAGTACGACTCAGTTATTCAAGAATATCTCGACCTCAATCACATGAGAGAAGTCCTTCCTACCCACGATTCAGCATGTTACTACCTGCCACACCACGCAGTGTTAAAACCGGAGAGTACGACCACCAAACTTCGAGTGGTATTCAACGCCTCCAGCCCTTCAGACAATGGGGTCAGCTTAAATGATATCCTTCATGCTGGCCCGGTCCTACAGTCCGATCTAACCATCCAGATCCTGAAGTGGCGATATTTCCGATTTGTGTATAGTGCTGACATCGAAAAAATGTACCGGCAGATCTGGGTAGATCCGAAGCAGACAGCGTTCCAACGTATCTTATTCCGCGATAGGGAAGGGTACATTCGAGATTTTGAGCTAAAAACTGTTACGTTTGGGGTCAATTGTGCACCGTTCCTGGCAATTCGGGTACTGCAACAGCTGGCGACCGACGTGCAACTAACCCATCCGAGGGCGAGTAAAGTTATTCGTGGTTGCATGTATGTCGATGATGTCCTTTCGGGAGCTGACTCTGCAGAAGAGGCTCACCTCACCATTCGCGAGTTGCAGAGTGCCCTCGATTCGGCTGGTTTTCCATTAAGGAAATGGACCTCCAACCACAAAGAAGTTCTGGCTCATATCGGAACCGATCATCTTCTAAATGCCGATTTCCTCGAAATAGATACGGAAAGCACGGCGAAAACTCTCGGAGTCCGTTGGAAAGCAACATCCGATGAGTTTTTCTTCGCCCTCCCCGACCTATCCACCGAAGCTACACTCACAAAACGGCATGTTCTCTCCCAAATTGCGAAGCTGTTTGATCCAGCAGGCTGGCTCGCCCCTTTCGTGGTCTGTGCCAAGATTTTCATGCAGGAGATCTGGCTGCGTGATCTAGGGTGGGATGATGAACTTCCCATTGAACTGTGCCAAAAGTGGCGTGATTTCCTTAAAAGCTACTCAGTCCTAGATCAAGTCCGAATTCCCAGATGGGTTTCCTTCCGCCCAGAATTCCGAGTGGAACATCACGGATTCTGTGATGCCTCTCAAAAGGCGTACGGTGCTGCGATCTATGTGCGCGTCGAGATGGGGCACACGACGCTAGTGCATCTTCTCACGGCCAAGACGCGCGTGGCGCCAGTAAAAACTGTGTCGCTTCCCAGACTAGAGCTGTGTGGAGCTCTATTGCTATCCGAGATGGCCGAATCCATCCTCCCCCATATGCCGATGCTGTCCTCGAAACTCCATTGTTGGACCGATTCCACGATTGTGCTTGCATGGCTAGCCAAACCAGCATGCCAGTGGACAACGTTCGTTGCCAATCGGGTAACAAAGATCACCCAGTCCACAGAGGCAGCCAATTGGTCGCATGTTCAATCCGAACACAATCCAGCTGACTTGGCCAGTCGGGGCGTGCCATTACAAGAACTGGTCGACAACTCCCTGTGGTGGCATGGGCCCACTTGGTTGCAAAAGCCACGAGATCAGTGGCCTGCCCAAAGCACCGATTTACAGGTGACCGAAGTGGAAAGGCGTCCTGTCAAGGCCCACGTTGCGTCCAGTCCGACAGAGGACATCCTTGATCGCTTTTCCAAGTTAAATAGAGCTTTACGGGTCCTTGCGTATGTCCACCGTTTTGTCCAGCGATGTAGGAAACAGTCGCCGATTCCGGAAGTCCATCTAGAAGCCCAAGAACTTGTCGCCGCTGAACGGCTCATGGTCATTAGCACTCAGCGCAGATATTTTGCTAACGAATATCGCTGCTTGAGTCAAAAGCGTCCTGTGTCCGCGGCAAGTTCCATCCTCTCCTTGAACCCTTTTCTAGATGAGAAAGGGCTTATAAGGGCGTGCGGCCGAATAACGGCCTCCGAGAATTTGCGATATGATGAACGACATCCTATAATCCTCCCGTACGAATGTGCACTCTCTCGACTACTGGTAAACTTTACGCATCTCATAACGTTGCATGGAGGTAACCAGTTAGTCGTACGTCTCACCCGGTCCAGATATTGGGTTCCGAAAATAAAGAACTTGGTAAAGGCCGTTATTAACTCCTGCAAGGTCTGCGTTATCCATAAGAAGCGATTGCAAGTTCAGATGATGGGAAGTTTTCCGAAAGAGCGAGTCTCTTTTTCCCGGCCATTCACGTACACAGGGATGGACTACGCCGGCCCTTTCGACATAAAAAATTACACAGGCAGAGCTTGCCTAATTACAAAAGGGTATGTGTTGGTTTTCGTGTGTTTCTCTACGAAGGCCATCCATCTAGAGCCTACATCCGATCTGACGACCGAGAAATTTCTCGCCGCTTTCGCTCGGTTCGTATCCAGAAGAGGTTGTCCCCGTCAAGTGCAGTCCGACAATGGGAAAACCTTTGTCGGCGCTGCCACCCTGCTCTCCCGAGATTTTCTACAAGCCGTAAAAGAGTCTGTGACTGATG
Source organism: Drosophila rhopaloa (assembly GCF_018152115.1). Lineage (NCBI taxonomy): Eukaryota > Metazoa > Arthropoda > Insecta > Diptera > Drosophilidae > Drosophila > Drosophila rhopaloa. The sequence continues at coordinate 2,113 of NW_025335189.1, read as the reverse complement.
CGTATAGTCATCAGCAGCTCAACTGGCAATTCATTCCTCCGGGGGCACCCCATATGGGAGGCCTGTGGGAAGCGGGTGTCAAAAGCTTCAAAACCTTGTTTTACAAGTCCACCGCTACTCGAAAGTACACTTTTGAAGAACTTTCAACCCTCCTAGCGAAAATTGAAGCTTGTCTAAATTCCAGACCGCTATCTCCTATGTCTGAAGATCCCACTGATCTCTTAGCATTGACACCAGGGCATTTTCTAGTCGGCGGACCTCTTCTGTCCATAGTGGAACCCGAATTAAAAGGGGAATCCAAGTCCATTGTAAATCGGTGGCAACACTTAAAGGCGCTCCATCAACAATTCCAAGCTCGATGGAAAGAGGAGTATCTCAAAGAGCTCCACAAGCGTAACAAGTGGCAGTCCCCGACCGCAAATCTCCGCGTTGGCGACATGGTAGTCGTCAAGGAGGACAATCTGCCCTCGAATGAGTGGCGCCTTGGCAGAATCGACTCTGTCTTTCCGGGGGCTGACGGCAATGTCCGTGTCGTCAGCATTCTCACGGCACGTAGGATTATCAAGCGTCCCGTGACCAAGGTGGTTCTTCTGCCAGGAGAACCCTCCAACCGTCTTCCTCAACCAACATCCTCCACATAATTCCCCAACAATCCTCGCCATCGAAGCATCTCAAATCATCTTTTTTATCCATTACTCCCCACCAGATCACATCATGGTTCCTCGTCCACGCAGCGCTCAGGCATTAGAAAGCAGACGTACTCGAGGTATACATTCCTACCGATGCCGAGTCTGCCGTGGAATCCATCCGCTTCGAAAGTGCCAGAGGTTCCTAAAGCTGAGCGCAGAGAAGCGGCTTCGGGCAGTGCTGATTAATAAGTACTGCTCAAATTGTCTCGCCCACGAGCACTCCGACGGGAGTTGTCGCAGTGGCGACAAGTGCAAAACGTGCAACGGCAAGCACCACACGCTCCTCCATATGCACGAGCGTCCCCTGCCGTCGGCTAATCAACAGCGTTCGCGCCGGCAGAATCCGCCAACTCGCCAAGCGCTAGCCCCGGCAAGGCGCTCGGCATCCGCCGCTTCTCAGCAGCGCTCGCGCCGGCAAGATCCGCCAACTCGCAGAGCGCTTGCCTCCCCGCCGCGCTCAGCCTCCTCGGCACCGGCTCCGTCACTGGCGTCCATTCTCCAACGGCACAGCGTCAATGTCCTGCCGACGGCCATGATCACTTTGGAGACCGGGCTGAAGACCTTCGACACGGCCGCCCTCATCGACCCGTGTACACCGACGAGCTGCATCGACGCATCATTGGCATCCGCGTTCCGCTTGCCGACTACGACCGTCGGCGACGAGAGCATCTGCACGGCGACAATTCGGTCAAAGTGCGACAACGGCTTCAAGCTAGAGGTCGTCTTGAAAGTGGAGCCGAACGTCCGCATCCGCACCCCCATCCGAGAGCTCTCGGACACCGTGGTCGGCAGATACGGAGACCTCCCGTTGGCCGACAAACGTTTCTACTTGCCGGCAACCATCTCGGTAGTCCTGGGTGCGGATGTCTACGCCAAGGTCATCCGACCGGGCTTCCATCTGGTCGACGAGGGACTCCCAGTGGCCCAGAAGACGGCATTCGGGTGGATCCTGTCCGGCGCCTGCAGTCAAGCCTAGGCGACAGGAGTGGGCTTGTTGTTTTTTCTTTCGCAACGCTAGCGATTGCAAGGGGGGCGGAATGTTTACGCCGCTCTCCCCTCGTTTAAACTGCCCGCGCTTCCCTCGTAGCGAATGCCCACTCGCCCGCACTGGCCAGGCTCTCCCGCTCTCCCGCTCTCCCGCTCTCCCGCACTGGACGCTTGCGATTCCAGGCTCTCCCGCCTTCCCGCTCCCGGAATCTCTCCACTGCGCTTTGAAACGCAGCGTTCAATTAGGTTTAAGTTAGTCTTTCATTGTACCACTAGTGAAATACATCGCCCGGCCGGTCCGCGCTATAACCCGAAAAGTTCACCGAGTTTTTTTGTTTCATTACTTTGCGCACCGCGATCGTCGAGTGTCTCTTCACCTTCTATTTTCCAGCTTGCGACCCGGCTACGTGCGACAGCCGCAACCAACGACGAAGCTG
>NW_025335188.1:0-352 GCF_018152115.1 Drosophila rhopaloa | reverse complement strand
TGAATAATTTTGGAGAATATAATTTATAGAATATTCTTTGCAAGAAGAGTATATCAACTTCGGCTCCGCCCGAGTGTGCTTTTTCTTTGTTTCATTTCAAATGATTCTGTGACCGGTTATCGTGTACACCGCAAAACATCTTTTCTTCGCGGCGCCGCCGGAGATTGCCTGTATCTCAGTCAATTTGTAATATTTTTGGAGGAAAAAAATCACACATATTGTTTAAATGAGGCCCAATCACATGCAAAAATCACAAAATTGAGCTTAGACTATCCGTATCGCCAATAAAATTTTTTTTAAAATGACCGCTTTTTTCACTGAATCAACTATCTCCCCTTAACCTGCTTTTGTA
>NW_025335187.1:0-6148 GCF_018152115.1 Drosophila rhopaloa | reverse complement strand
GAGTGTTTCTGAGTCGACACATAAATAAGAGCGTTTTCGGAGCACATTTGGTGCTCTCTCTAAGCATAGGGTCATAAAAAGCTCTTATGTCTGTGCATATTCTGAACGATGGTAAGTAAAATCAAAGTAAAAATTGCGATTAAAATAACGGAATGCAGATTCCTGAGATAAGCAAGATGATTTAAAATGCACAAATTTACTTAGTTTGTGCAATACGCAAGTTCAAGTCGGACTTGTTAAGTGAATACAAAAAAAAGTGTAAATTTTATATTTGATAAACTATAAATTATGAGTGTGCAAAGATCGAGCCGAAGTGAATCTAAAAACAAAAAAAAGGAGCTAACTTCGGGCGGAGCCGAAGTTGATATACCTTGCAGAATATTCTGTAAATTATATTCTTCCAAAATTGTTATATGATGCATTCTTAATACTCATAAAAATCCCAACTTCCTAACTTTAAAAACACAAAGTTATGTCATTTCCATTCCAGTTATATTGCAGCTCTAGGATATAGTCGGCCGATCCTATGAAATTTGGCAGGTCGGATTGATTGGCCAAAAATAAAACCCATAGATAATCCCAACTTCCTAACTTTACAAACACCAAAGTTATGGCATTTCGATCAATCAGTTATATGGCAGCTATAGGATATAGTCGTCCGATCCTTATGAAATTTGGTAAGTCAGACTGATTAGCCAAAACTAAAACCCATAGAACTTCCTAACTTGCTAACTTAAAAACACCAAAGTTATGGCATTTCCGATCGTTCAGTTATATGGCAGCTATATGATATAGTAGCCCGATCCGGCTCGTTCCGACTTATATACTACCTGCAATAGAAAGACAACTTTTGGGAAAGTTTCAAGCAGATAGCTTTAAAACTGAGGGACTAGTTTGCGTAGAAACGGACGGACGGACAGACGGACAGACGGACGGACAGACGGACATGGCTTGATCGACTCTCCTGGTGATGCTGATCAAGAATATATATACTTTATAGGGTCGGAAATGTCTCCTTCACTGCGTTGCAAACTTTTGACTGAAATTATAATACCCTCTGCAAGGGTATAAAAATATTAAATGCCCTGAAGAGCAGAGAGGACCTAAACAATTCAGCCGAATTGTGTGAACAAATGGTAAGACTAATTAAAATTGTGGTTAAATATCCATCAAAATTATGCTGTCTATTTTTATTTTGTAGGAGACAGAAATTAGGAAGTATAACATTTCCGATCCTGCTAAATTTCTGCCACAATGTGGAAAAAATGTTTACGGATGAAACTGCCTCTAAGTTTTCGTGGAAGGGCACCAAAATCTGTGTCATGAGCTTGGCAATAACAACAGCAGTTAGAAATAAATATTACATTTGAAAATTTTGACTTTAATCAAATTTAATATTTTGTATTTAATTCTTTATTTTATTACTCTTTTTTAGGTGCTTTTAATCAAAAATTTGCTGTCGACGATAAGCAATTCTCATTAATATGCAGCAAATTGTTTCTAACTGCCAATGATAGAATTAAATATTATAAGAAAGCCGAAAAAAAAATAAAACAAAATATATAAAAGTTTATGCTTATAGGTTTAAATTTAAGAATTAATGTTTAAGTTTCTAATATTACATAATTTAAATTTAAGAATTAAGTTTAAGTTTCTTATATTTCATAATTTAATTTTGTCACTGTGAGTTCGACATTTAATCTTATTTTATCATCTTGAACATATGCTTTTTTTAATTTGTATTTCTAAGTCTTGTTAATTTTGAGTAAAATAAATATTAATTATAAAAAAAAAATGTTAATATTTTCAATTTGTTCAAACGAAAAAGAGTCTGAAAAGAGCCTTTTTCGTTGAGATTTGAGTGGCTTAAAAGGGTACTTTTTGAGCCTTTTCTGAGGGGTTTTCTATGCTTTCATCGGAGGGTGAAATCACTTATATCTGTGTCAGAAAAGAGTCAGATCGGACTCAGACCGTTTTCAAAGAAAAAAACACTCTTTCCGGACTCTTTTTTGCACACTTTATGACTGTAAATGCTCAGAAAAAAGTATCAGAAAACCGTCAGAAAACGCTCAAATTGCTTGCTGGGTTTTTGCCGTTGACGCCCACACGCACCTATATACCTATACCTATACCTATATAACCATTGAAGGACCTGTGCACAGGATAACCCCAACTGCTGTTTGTTGTTGTTGTTGTGGTGCTCCTGTCAATGACTTTTCATAAGCTTCATTTTGCTGACAGTTCATATTACCAGATTTCTTTCCCACACTGCCAAAGGTGTTTGGTTGTTGAGTTCCTGAAAATTGAATGTTTAGTGGGGAGATTGAGAGGCAGAAGGGGGCTCATCAATAACTTGTAATTAAGGAACCCTCATGGGAGGTGTGAACGACTCCTTGGCCGATTAGAGTACATTCCGAACAAGCAAACAAACAAAAGCAAACGAGTGCCAGCAATTTCCTCTCACTTTCTATCTATCATTCGAGGGAGATTTGGATCTTGAGCCGACTTTCCCTCATAGTTCTGGGGCCACAATCCTTGGTGGTTCAGTGTAATTTAGATTTATGCGCCCCGCGGCCGCTTCCACCCTCGTCCACACGGAGAAAAATGTAGTAATTATTAATAATAAATTTAAAAGGCTATAACAAATTAAATTATTATTATTAAAAAAAGTTGAATTTATTGTTTATAAATATTTTATTATATATGTGGTTTAGTTTTACGCATTATGTCCCTTACAAAGTGTTTAAGCTTAAATAAAAAGTTTTTTATATTGGTTTAACATTAATACACTCATTGAAATACGTAACATTTATGGACTCAAAATTGCACTTAATATTTTATTGAACCTGCTTGTTTTAAAAAAATGTAAAAAGTAGAATTTTTTAACTTGACAGACTAAAACCTACTGAAAGCTTAGCGTGAAGAGAAGAAAAAGGTCCATACAATAGTTTAAATAGATTAAATGGTGAGCTGTTTGTATTAATAATAAATTTTTTTATTTATTTTTCATTCCTAGTAAAATTCGTAGACACTAGAAGATTTAACTTTAAAAAGATTATAATTAAATTAATTATTCCATTTTCACGTTTATTTATAATCATGAGATATATGGGTTTAGATAAAAAAAACCATTAGATTAACAATCCCATCGCCCTTTTCTCCGAGTGCAGCTTATCCGAGCATCTTGTATCGGAGTCCATCTATAGCAAGTCAAGCCGCATTGCGCGTTGATTATGGTTGATTTATATGACAGGCCAGCCTCCGCCGCAGAGCCTGCCATGAGGGCTGTCGCCGTTGCCCCCGGAGATGTGTTAATCCATCGCAGCTAGGACTACACGGACTATGTACCCGACCGCCGGGTCGCCGTTGTCTTCGGTGACTTTTGACTTTGGTTCCGTTTTAATTGAGCGCCAAAGCACGGCTGTCGGAGCACGCCCCCATAAATCAAGGCGGCCAGTCGGCCTGTCGGCCTGTGAGTTATTCACTCAGCCACAATGTCCAGCTGTCAATCATTTACGTAGTTTGGTGCGTAAAAAAGGAAACGACAATTTAACGGCAGTAGTGCCCCGCTCCTGCTTCCCCCAATCAGCCGGAAAGATAGGGCTTGGCTGGCCCGATTAAGGGGGACGGCTACTACCCTTTAAAGGGAAACTTCATTAGACCAGAAAGGCAGAAAGGCAGCCGCTTTTAATGAGCCCTCAACAGATTCGGCCAAAGGAAAGTGGGTAGTGGAAAAGCAGAGGCACGTGACATGTCAGTTGGAGATTCCCTTTATTCCCGGCGTCAAGCTGCGAGCCTGCTGCTCCTGCTGGTGATGATTTTTTGGATTGTGAGACATGGGAAGTTGGTGAAATCTTGTGATGCATTAAAATTTGCAAGTTTTGACTTGGCTTTGTCTGTGTGTGTGTGTGTGTGTGGGTGGGGAAAGTGGGCGGGGGTCCTGTGTCTGAGTGCGTGTGAGTGACAGTTGTGTGTCAGTGGCACGCTTTTCCATCTTTCGGGAGAATTTTCTTTACACACACACACACACACATAGTCACCAGCATTTTATGCAAATGTCGCTTTTCTGCGTAGCTGCCTCGCTTTTTAATGAGCACACACCCACAGAGGTTGGCACCACACAACCACATTTTTCCGCTTTGTTTGTGTGTGTGACTCGAGTCCTGCGACTCTGAAGCAATTAAAATGAAATAAGCAAAGTTTTTTCACCCGACAAACAAATTTTCACTGCAACGTTAAGACAAATGCAGAAATGTCATAGCCACACCGAAAAGAAATATCTTAAATTATGATTGATTAGCTGTAATTTAAGTTAATTTAGAAAATTTAAGTCGCATCAGGAGAAATGTCTTTCTTAATCTTTTTTGAAGAGGAGTTGTAATATTTTTTAATTTAGCAAACTTGTAACTTATTATTTAAAGGTTAACTAACTATTTTCTTTAAATGGCGTAATTTGTTGAAAGGATAATACTTGGCTATTAGCCTTGAATCAATGCAAAATGTTCTTGATATAATCTTCTAAATCGATATTCAAGCTTTATAATTACATGTAGAGTAGTGAAAGGAAAATTGTGTAAAAGGTTGAAATAAAGGCGGTAAAACTCTCCCGTTTCAGGTTAAAAGCCCACTTGCCACTCAATCAGCTGGCTTCAAGTATTGCTTTGCTTTAAAAGCATTTGCAATGCCCCCTGCCCTCGCGGGCACTGTCATTTATGAGTTATCCTTCAATCCTATTTGCGCCTTTTCTTTTCCACAGCGCTCAAGTGGAAGTGGCCATAGCATGCGAATACGCCATGTGCATACACTCATAGCAAAATTAACCCTAAATTAGAAATTCGCCCTAAAACTTTTTTTTCTAAATCCAAGAAAAGATTTCTATTTTCAAGAAATTTTTCTCAAAACCAAGAAAACTTTTCTTAAATCAAAGTGTTTCTCAAATGAAAAATTGTCGCCATAAACTGAACTCACCCTAAATCCAAGAAAGAATTTCTATATTTTAGTAAAATTGTACTTATTTTTATAAATTTTTCTTCAAATTAGAATTCTGCCCTAAAAAATTATTTACCCTAAAAATAGAAAAATTTTCTCAAATTAACCATAAAAAACGATAACCCTAAAAATAGAAACGCTTTAAATATAGAAATATTTTCTTAAATATAGAAATATTTTCTTAAATATAGAAATATTTTCTTAAATATAGAAATATTTTCTTAAATATAGGAATATTTTCTAAAAATAGAAATTTATCCCAAAATATAGAAATATTTTCTATAACATAGGAAACATTTTCTAAAATGACCAGAAAATTGTTCTAACCCTGTCCGAGTAGCCTAGGGTTAGAACGTCTGACCAGAAATCCAAGCACCGCAAGTTCAATTTCAGCTGCCGACATCTTTCTTTTTTTCTTTTTTACTTGTGTTATAAACACAGATGAGAAGTAATGCTTAGAACGACTTAATGTTTTACCCTTTATGGAAAAGTAATTAAAATATTTTTTGTCATATGAAATATCATCTAGAAAATTTATTTTAAATATTTCGACTTTCACAGTTGTCGACTTAATGTTCTAAAACTTTTTTAACCTAATATTTTCGTAAACGCCCATCATATAGTCTTTGTTTGCCATGCGCCCTTCGCGCCACCGTGCTCCATTCAATGTCTTTGAACTCACGCGCGAGACCTGGGTTCGAATCCCACCGACGGACAAATAAATTAAAGTTTTTCGGATAAGATACTTATCGGATTTTACTTGTAAGAACAATAAATCATAATTGTTCTAATTTCTCCTCTCTCTTCACCACAGAATTACAGTTGAAGTCGATATTGGCAATTCATGACAATGCTAATACAAAATTGGTGACTTTTCTGAATGAAAAGCGAAGTGCTTAAATCATATATGTACATATAATATACACATACATAAATCCTGAATGAAAAAATTACATCATGATGAATGTAAGCACATTTTTTCTAATTTTAGGAAAAAAATACCTTACATTTAAGAAATATTTTCTATTTTTAGAAAAGTTTTTCTTGTTTTAGGGCTCTTTGCCTTAGATTTTAGAAAAGAACGACCTTGATTTTAGAAAAATTTACCCACAATTTAAGGTGCGATGCCTTTGAAGTCAAAAATAAGGCGAATTTCTTG
>NW_025335186.1:0-6244 GCF_018152115.1 Drosophila rhopaloa | reverse complement strand
TATACACACACATATATAATGTAATACGAATAAGGTTTCCGGGCTGAGGTTCCAAGCGAACCATCATGCCATAATAAAAATCAGTTTAGAATTGGCAATTAAACTGCACGGTGTTATTATTTAATAAAGAACCAAATTGAAATACATACATTGACTAGAACTGGACGATTTTCGGCCACCGGAAGGAAACAATAGTTAACTGGCGCAGCCGGCCACCTCAGCTGGAAGAGGAAAACCAACAAGGATTGCAGTACCCAGAGAACTGAGGAGGACCATGAAGATAGCTATTGGACAAATTATTGGATTATTAATACTAATTGGGCAGTGAGTAAAAGAAAGAAAAGTGATGGAAGTGAGGTGTGAGAGCTTGTATATGTGAAAGACGCCAAAGAGAATGCAGATTATGAAGATTACAAGGCTGGCAGAAATAGCAGAGGAGAAGGGTAGAGACGCAACCTAGCCAAAATGAGTGGTGCAGTGCGTTGAGCCAAGGTTCGATGCAACTCGATCGAACCAAGTCGGGTGCGCATCTGGCTCGAAGTTAGGTTCGTTTCAACTCGATCGAGCCAATACGATATGCAACAGGTTTGAGATGGATGCTCGACGCAGCGAACGGTTCGACCGGAACGGAGTGGCGGCAGAGACGAGTCGCGGAATGAATACCCTGAAATTTATGACATGGCTCATAAGAAGGAAGTGTGTGAGATGCATGTCTTGGCTGAAATAACTGCATCGCGCAGGAATTTCGGTTAGATTTGGCACGGTGAGAGAAGAAGTGAAAAAGAAAAAGAAGAAAAATAATAAAGAGGATAAATAAATCTTATGCATGACTCATAGGAGGAAGTGTGCGAAGAATCAAGTACAAATCCCAGTTGACTGTCCGCTCGTGGCTGAAATAACTGCATCGCGCAGGAATTTCGGTTAGCTTCAGCGCAGTGATTTGTAGGCAGAGAATGTGAAAAAAAAGTTAAAAAAAAATAAATTTATGTAAATTTTATGATGTGGCTCGTAGGACGGAAGTGTGTGGAAAGTTTAAAGATAAATCACAGGGTGACTGTCCGCTCTTGACTGAGATAGCTGCATTACGCAGGTATTTTGGTTAGCTTCAGTACGGTGATTTTTTTTGAAAAGCATTAAAGAAAAATACATATATTGCATGACAATTGAAAAAAAAAAGACGGAAGAAAGAAAATAAATTTGGATTTTGACGCCACTACATCGCGCTAGGGCGGCCAGAATTAAAAAAAATAAAAAATAAAGAAAAGTAACTAACTTGAACGCAATACAATTCCAGAGCTATTTAAGAAAAAATTTATGAAAAGAGAAATTATTATATTTTTGTGAACAAAATAAACAACAAAAAAATTTTTCAGAACTCATTAATGACACCCACTTTCTATGAAGACAAATTATTCTACAATTACGCCACACACACATAAACGAAGAATGATATATAGAAGCATTTTAAGGAATCTGACACTATTCTACAAAATTACACCACACACACATACGGAGAAGAGGATATAAAAGCATTTTAAGGAATTTCACTATATTATACCACATATATTTACGGAGAAAGAAGAAATAAGATTATTTTAAGAATTGAAACTATTATTAAGCGATATCCATTATATTTAAGTAAGATAGGGCCAATATATATAAAAAAAAAGAAATTTTAAAAAGGAAATGGAGAAATAGATGTCAAAGTTAAACAATGTTAAGGAGTTACTGAGGCCATTGACTAGGAGTAAAATCTTAAAAAGGCTGCTAGCTTGCCGACAATCGCGTAACAGTTACAGGCAGAGGCGTCAACATCAGGTACGGCAGGAAGTAGAAATAAAGTAGTAAGGATGGAGGATCAACTAGTAGGACAACAGCCGACGATTGATATGTTAGGAGGGATAAAACTTTCGGACGTCATAAGATCAATGCACGTTTATGAAGGAAGCGCAGAGAAACTTAATGAATTTATATTAAATGCTGAGGAGATTCTCATGATGATTAGGGGAGCTGACCAAACTCCAAAGGGTGTTGAGGCAGATAAGGAATAAGATTCAAGGAAAAGCAGATGACGTTTTGGTAAAATCTAACTCGCGTCTAAACTGGGATCAAATCAAAAACATATTAATCACTCATTTTGCCGATTAAAGAACAGAACCAGACTTACTCAGGGAATTAAATCAATTTGAAAACAAAAAACTCTCGGTGAAGGCATTTTATGATGAGATTTCTAACACGCACAAAGCATTGTGTAATATTATCGATAAGACCGCGACTGACCCTACGGCTCTACAAACAAAAAAGAAGTTGTATGAGGCAACTTGTTTAGAGGCTTTTGTTACAGGATTAAAAGGCAAATTAGGTAGTGCTGTTCGGAGTAAGGAGCCGAACACATTGAGATAGCTATCCGTGAAAGGGACATCTATCTCAGGACACGAGAAGTAAATAGATCGAATAAATTACGGGAGACAACAGTATCAGGGTTATAATAGAAACAGGGAATATAACAGTTATTATTCGAGAGGGAATACTGTGTTTAACGACCGGTACAGGCAGCAGGGATTGCTTAGTAATAATAGACGAGAGAACTACAGGTGGAATAAAAAGGAGACAGGTGGTAATAGGCGCCAAGATGACCAGTCGACTGGGAGTAGTTCGGGCTTCGGCGGACGGGCAATTATGCCAAAGCAGGAAGTTGCGGAATGTTCCCCGTCAGGGTCAATTTAGAAAATTTATTTCTAGAAACAAGAAATAGAAGGATTCCGGTAAAATTGAGGCAGAATAGGGTTACAGAGGTGCACCTATTAGAGGTGGCATCAAAGACACTTATACCACTTCCCGTTACAATAAACAAAGGGGCATTTCTATTAAATACAATAGTTTTAGAAGAAGGAGTGCAGATTACTGGTGGGATCTATCAGGCAAAGAGAGGACAGGCAGAGCTAGAAGTAGCTAACTTTACTGATTTCAAAAAGAAGCTATACTTGGAGGCACCATTGGCAGTAAAACCATATAACAAAGATAACTTTGTAGAAATGGAAATGGTAGCCCCGTTGCGAAAGTCCGATACTGAATTAAATTTTATAGATAGAGACGACATTAAGATGGTGCAACCCAAACTGGCAATTGACCATTTGAATGAAGAGGAGGCGGAAGGCGTTAAGAAAACTTTATTCCCAATTTCCAGACATATTTCACTCAAAAGGAAGACCGTTACCGTTTACCAATGCCGTTACGCACTCAATTCCAACGACAGATGAAATTCCGATATATAAGAAACCATATAGATATGGGTTTAAACAGAGAGATGAGATAAAAAATCAGATACAGGAGTTATTAGATCAGGAGGTTATCAGGCATAGTCACTCACCATGGAGTGCACCAGTATGGCTGGTACCAAAAAACATAGATTTGTCAGGGAAACAGAAGTGTCGATTAGTAGTCGATTTTAGGAAGCTTAATGAAAAAACAGTAAAGGACAGATACCCCATGCCAGTAATCAGTGAGGTATTTGATAAACTGGGAAAAGCAATGTATTTTTCAGTTTTTGATTTAGCAAGTGGGTACCACCAAGTCGAAATGGATAAGAAGGACATTCCGAAAACTGCATTTTGGACAGAAAATGGACATTTTGAATACGTGAGGATGCCGTTTGGGCTTACTAATGCTCCCGCCACCTTTCAGAGAGTAATGAATAATATTCTGGGAGAGTTATTTGGAAAGATCTGTTTAGTATACATGGACGATATAATAGGTTATTCACCGTCACTGCAGAGTCACATGCAGGATTTTAAAACAGTATTTAAGAATGAACCCCGATTTAAGTTGCAAACAGATAAGTCTGAGTTTCTTAAAAAGGAGATAGAGGAATGAACCCCGATTTAAGTTGTAAACCGATAATTCTGAGTTTCTTAAAAAGGAGATAGAGTACCTGGGTCATGTAGTAACCCAGGAGGGGGTTAAGCCAAACCCGAGGAAGATTGAGGCCATAAAGATTTTTCCATTACCAAAAACAGCCAAGGAAATAAAATCATTCTTGGGATTGATCGGGTATTACAGGACATTTATAAGGGATTTCGCAAGGGTAAAATACTAAAAGGGAAGCAACAAATTGTTCTTGATGACGAATATATTCGGACGTTTGAACACTGAAAGACCCTATTGTGTAATGACCCCCTTTTAAGATACCCAGATTTTGCAAAACCGTTTATATTGACTACGGATGCAAGTAATTTCTCCGTGGGTGCAGTATTGTTCCAGGGGGCAATGGGGAGTGACAGACCTATCGCATTTGGAATTAGAACCCTGAACAATGCAGAAGTCAACTATTCCACTGTAGAGAAGGAAATGTTGGCCATAGTTTGGGGTATAAAACATTTCAGACCGTACTTGTTCGGTCACAAATTCACAATAGCGACAAATCACCGTCCACTAACCTGGTTAATGGGCTTTAAGGAGCCCAATTCCAAGTTGGTAAGGTGGAAACTGCAACTATTGGAATACGATTATGAAGTGGCTTATAAAAAGGGTTCGCAAATGTAGTAGCAGGCGCTCTCAGTAGAATAGAGCTACAGATTAACAATAGCGAGTTGGATTGCAATCAGGCTACGTGTGCAGATGGTGACCAGAATTTAAGTGGCAGAACAACCTTTGAATGATTTCAATATTCAGCTCATATTCCAGATTGGGCTGAAGTCAAATAGGACGGTAATATCACCCTTTAGAAACAAGACTAGAAGAGTAATAACTGAACCAAATTTTGAACAAGAACAAATTGCAAAAATCATGAAGGAACTATTATGATGGAATCTTTAAAGAAATAGAAATATCTTTTGAAGCATATTTTAGGAAGAGTGGGTTATACAAAGTAGTAAGGTGCCTAACGTTCATGCAGGAAATCACGGACATAGATGAGCAGAGGAAGGAAATAGAGAAGTGTCATATTTCAAAAAATCACAGAGGAATAGATGAGACATTTTGGGAAATGAGACGTGTAGTCTATTTTCCTTATATGAAGAATATGATTAGTCAAGTCATAAACAAATGAGAGACTTGCCAGACATTAAAGTATGACAGGCACCCACCAAGGGTAGTATTCCAAAAAACAGAGACTCCCACGAAGCCACTGGACATTATACATACTGACTTATATACGATTAATAAAAGTTATGTTATGACGATTATAGATAAATTTTCTAGATTTGCAGCTGGGTATACTATACCAACTAGAGACGGCATAAACATTGTCAAGACGATGAAAAAATTTATCAGCCAACATGGTGTTCCAAAAAAGATAATTTGCGATTAAGGGGCTGAATACGCCTCAAGTTTGTTTAAAGATTTTTGCACTCAGTATGGAATCGAGTTACGGTAGAAAGACTACACTCGACACTGACAGAAATATACAGAATAATATTGATTTAAAATTAGAATGTGACCATGAGGAAATTTTGGATGACGCGTTTGTTACTTATAACGGTTATACTCATTCGTCTACAAAATTGAAACCTTTTAAACTTTTCTCAGGTAGGACGCACATTTTTGAGAAAGAAATAACCTTTGAGACAAAACATGAATACTTAAAAAACCTTAACGAATATCGAGAGGGAATTTACAAGAAAGTTAAAGAACAGCTAGACGAGGCAAAGCAAAAGAGAACGGATACATTGAACAAGGAAAGAGAAGAACCAATAGAGCTACAAGAAGGAGATATCGTTTATAGGAAAGAAAATAGGAGAAATAGGTTAACACCTATGTTTTCAACACAGGAAATTGAACAAGACATGGGAGTTACTGGAAAGACGACGAGAAAACAGAAAATACACAGATCTAAGTTAAGAAAAAGAATTCGGAAATAATAATTAACGCCTTATAATAAATTACAGGTATGTTTCGACCCACCGGTCAGACGTTGGACATTCGGAGGTTAGAAGGAGAGACTATCGCAAAGTTAGACCATGTAGTTAATCTTAAGAATTATCAACTTAACAAAGATCAGATGGAGAAGGCATTGTCCAACATAGAAAATGTAAGGTTTTCTGGAGAAGCAGTCCAGATAATAAAAGGAAAATTGAGACAAGTATGGGAAAGATTAGAGACACTGACACCAGGAAAAAGAAGGAAGAGAGGAATTTTTAATGGGTTAGGAAGTGTTATAAAAATAGAATAGCAAATATGGATGCCGAGGATGCACAGAACATAGGGAATAGGATTAATGAACTTAATAACGACACAACATTTTTGA
>NW_025335185.1:0-5961 GCF_018152115.1 Drosophila rhopaloa | reverse complement strand
TTGGTGTTTTTTAAAGTTAGGAAGTTGGGATTTTCTGTAAGTTTTATTTTTGGCCAATTAATCCGACCTACCGAATTTCATAAGGATCGGACGACTATATCCTATAGCCGCTATATAACTGATTGATCGGAAATGCCATAACTTGGGTGTTTGTAAAGTTAGGAAGTTGGGATTTCTATGGGTTTTATTTTTGGCCAATCAATCCGACCTACCAAATTTCATAAGGATCGGCCGACTATATCCTATAGCTGCCATATTACTGAACGATTGGAAATGCCATAACTTTGGTGTTTTTAAAGTTAGGAAGTTGGGACTTTTTATGAGTATTAAGAATACATCATATGAATAATTTTGAAGAATATAATTTACAGAATATTCTGCAAGGGTATATCAACTTCGGCTCCGTCCGAAGTTAGCTTTTCTTTCTTGTTAATTATGCTAAAACTTGTGTTTTTAATAGGAAATAAGTATATGTGCAAATTGAGATTATTGTGTTATTGATAGCGGGTAAGCTAAGAAGTGTGATCTTAAAATATATTTTATACAGCGGAACGTAAGTAAAATAGATTTTTTATCCTTGTAGAATAAAATAAATAATAATAAGTTTGATTTTACGGTAGAATGCCACGTGGTTTACATTTGTCAGAGGAAAATCGCGGCATGATTAAAGGACTGGCTGAATCTGGCCAGACCATTTCTTATATTGCTGCCAGATTAAATAGGAACAGGAATATAATTAGTAACTTCCTTAAAAATCCGGAAACTTATGGAAAAACAAAGCGAAGCGGCAGGCCCACTGAAATCGACGAGCGGGCAAGTCACAAATTCGGCGTCTAGCTGTTCAAGACAACAAGTCTTGCATGGAAATAAAAGGTCAACTGAATCTTAACGTATCCAAAAGACGTGTACATATGGTTTACGCGACGCTGTACCAAGGCTATTAAAGCGTCACATAACCGCTCGTCTACAATTTTCTGAGCAATACAAATTTTGGTCGGAGGAGTTTAAAAAAGTTATATTTTCGGACGAAAAAAAATTTAATTTAGACGGTCCTGACTCCTGTCAAAAGTACTGGCGCGACAAAAGGCAGCCACGACAGGTCTGCCATAAACGAAACCACGGTGGAGGATCAATAATGGTTTGGGCCGGATTTGGGTATGCTGGGAAGTCTCCACTTTGTTTTATACCGACTAGAACAAATGCAGAAATTTATATACAGTTACTAGAAACAGTGCTCATCGAATTTGCTGGAGACATTTATGGGAATGAGTGGATATTCAAGCAAGACAACGCGCCAATCCACACAGCTCGTAAAAGTAAAGACTTTCTGGCATCTAGAAAAATACTGCTATTGCAATGGCCAGCGATCAGCTCGGACCTAAGCCCAATAGAAGATCTTTGGGGAATACCTTCTAATAAAGTTTACAAGACTATCTACCAGAACACTTACCTTGTTGCTGATGTTTCCTCGAAGATCGTCGGAACGCAAGTGACTCATCTGGGGTCTTGCATCTGCTTATATAGGCCCCGTTGAGTGTGCACAGAGTGGTCAATGACGAGAATCCCGATCTCGTTAACTCGTTATCGGGTCACGAAATATAGCGATGGTAGTCGACTATCGATATATTAGTGTGACCAGTTTATTGTTTTTGGGCGCGCGTTTTGAAAGTGCGCGATTTTGGCGCGTGTTTTGAATGTGGTGTAGCGTAGGGAGAATAAAAGATCATTGTGTGTTGTTTTTGGAATGTTCTTTTATTATTTGTGACGCTGGGTCGTCACACTGGTTAAGAACACAAGCCAAAAATTAATGGATCTTTACCACCAGATCCACGCTAACATTATCTGCAGTTTGTTTAGACGGAACCTCTAATATAAATTTAAAGGGTTCAGGATTTATGATTGCAAAACCGGGATGCACCATTCAAATTCTTTAATGACAGTTACAAGTCAAGATGTGCTGGAAACCGAATTACGTACATCGTGTGCTCGCTTTGGAGAAGGTGAACTCACTGAAAATCTACGACTGAATTCAGCAAGATCTACCTTTACCAGTTAGAAGGAAGACCGAAACCTTAAATACAAAGAGTTGTATCAACGAGAAGCGCAACTCTTTCCTCCCTATAGTTTTAAATTACCACATAATCTTGAGACTATTGAACATCATCATATTAATATTTATATTGCATTAGTTTTTATACCCTTGCAGAGGGTATTATAATTTTGGTCAAAAGTGTGCAACGCAGTGAAGGAGACATCTCCGACCATATAAAGTATATATATCTTGATCAGGATCACCTCCTGAGTTGATATAAGCATGTCCGTCTGTCCGTCTGTCCGTCTGTCCGTCTGTCCGTCCGTCCGTCTGTCCGTCTGTCCGTCTGTCTGTCCGTCTGTCTGTTTCTACGCGAACTAGTCTCTCAGTTTTAAAGATATCGAATTGAAACTTTGCACACATAACCATAACTTTGGTGTTTGTAAAGTTAGGAAGTTGGGATTTTCTATGGGTTATACATTTGGCCTATCAATTCGACGTACCAAATTTTATAAGGATCGGCCGACTATATCCTATAGCTGCCATATAACTGATTGATCGGAAATGCCATAACTTTGGTGTTTGTAAAGATAGGAAGTTGGGATTTTCTATGTGTTTTGTATTTGGCCTATCAATTCGACGTACCAAATTTTATAAGGATCGGCCGACTATATCCTATAGCTGCCATATAACTGATTGATCGGAAATGCCATAACTTTGGTGTTTGTAAAGTTAGGAAGTTGGGATTTTCTATGGGTTTTGTATTTGGCCAATCAATTTGACGTACCAAATTTTATAAGGATCGACCGACTATATCCTATAGCTGCCATATAACTGATTGATCGGAAATGCCATAACTTTGGTGTTTGTAAAGTTAGGAAGTTTGGATTTTCTACGGGTTTTATTTTTGGCCAATCAATCAAATTTCATAAGGATCGGCCGACTATATCCTATAGCGGCTATATAACTGAACGATTGGAAATGCCATAACTTTGGTGTTTTTAAGTTGGGACAGGTGGGATTTTTATGAGTATTAAGAATGCATCATATGAATAATTTTGGAAAATATAATTTACAGAGTATTCTGCAAGGGTATATCAACTTCGGCTCCGCCCGAAGTTAGTTTTCTTTTCTTGTTATAACAATCATTGTCATTATTAATTTTATAAAGAAATGGGGAAATCCTAAATATAACCTTCAGCTGAATCAGATGCCGACCACAACTGTAAATAGAGACGTTTCTTCGATCCAGCCCTTCACGATCAACATTAATGATTGTTGAACATCAGATCAACGGCCGGGAGTATGTACGAATTCGACTTAGCAGAAATTCGATCGTTGCTGATAGCTACTTTGACCTAAATAAATATATAGCTGATATCCTGGTCTGTGCACATCTGCATGTGATAACGGGTCATAAACCATATGCACCCAGCCGACGGACGTGCCTTCACACCATCTGTCATAAACCTCGGGAAACTTTAACCCGACCATCTGGTAGATGTAATTTCATATTTAGGCTATTATTGCTGTAAACTGATAATAAAACATGTTGTCCATTTTATCTAAACTAGACTTTGGTAAATATCCTTGTAAACCCAAATCATGTATATAAGCCCGGATCCATGCTCAATAAAATCAGTACGAAAAGAAATCTTGACGTATTCACTTCTCCGCAGCCCAATTTGTTCTGTACTTATTGCGGCGACTTTTGCTACTGGTTCTGTACTTGCGGCACGCAACAAAATATTTTCAGATTTCGGTAGAAATCCTACATCACCTTTGCCGAGAGTGGCGCAATTGTTGTTGCAATAAATTAAAATGACTACAGAATGACAAGAACACGATAGAGTTGTACAGAGTAGTGGAGTGTTCAGTACTTATTCTTTCAGGAACCTTCGAACGGGCAACACAAGCAATTGCGACTCGCTGCGCATCTTAATAAGAGAACCAAAGTGTTAGTAAAATCATGACGGATAAAATAACTCTCGAAGCGGCTAAGAGACCACTATCTCCGACATCAGAAGTGGGATCCCCATCGCCACAAAAACATTCTGACGGCTTGTCATGGCGCTTAGCAAATCGCTCCTTGGAAACTCTTTCCAAATTTGCTTCGCTGGAATGTCATGGCTGGAATTCAGGAGTTACTTGCTTCAAGCGAACGACTTCGGCGAACAACTAAAACAACGAGAAGTGAGTCGACATCTGTTCAGTGTTGGAGCCAACTGGTATTATGAAGCAAATGGGTCAGAGTTGTATCTTCTTCTTCGATTCGGGTGCCAATTGCTCTTTGGTCAAAGAAAAACTTTGCAACAAGCTGGATGGAAAAAGGATATATAATACGGTGGTGCTAAAAGGAATAGGTGTTAAAAGTAAGTAAGTGTACATCGGCTTCAGAGTCAAAATTTCATTCATATGAGCTAGAGACTTTAGCTGTGTATAATGCTGCACAAAATTTTCGACATTATCGGCATGGTGGAAAGTTCGTCGTTCATACTGACTGCAATTCCTTAAAAGCGAGTTGCACCAAGGCAGAACTGACACCACGTGTGGTGGGGTGGTATAGTTAATTCGATGAAAATCTGACATTTTTTAAAAATTTTTATTGGCGATACGCATAGTCTCAGCTCAGTTTTTGCATGTAATTGGGCAACATTTAAACAATATGTGTGATTTTTTTCTTCCAAAAATATTAAATCTTTAACTAAAAAATTAGTTAAAGAACAAGATTCCTCAGGTAACGCTGTCGAGTTTTTATTTTTATTATTTTTTTTCTGATTTTTTAAGGCACTTAAAAGTCAAAAACACCGATTTTCGCCTAAAACGTCGAGATATTTGTTGCTCTAAAAATAATAAAATTTCAAAAAAAAAAAAAACTTTACAGCGTTACCTGAGGAATTTAGTTGAGAACAACTGTGCAAGATTTCAAAACGATCCGTCCGATAGATTTTGCAGGATCGTGTACACAGACTTTGAAAAGGTAACTTTTCAGGAGAGCGTTTTAAAGTTTTGGACACCCATACAAAACGAGCTAACTTACCTACGTTCAACTGCCCATAAGTTCGGAAGCTTTACTCGGATCGATCTAAAACTTTAATACAATATTCTCAAGAATAAATAAAATATTGGTTTGAAAGTATGTCAAAGTACGTCAGAAAATTTGTGGAAAACTGTATAACCTGTAAGCTCTCCAAACCCTCAACAGGCAAGGTACAAATGGAACTGCAAAACTTTAGGTAAATGGAACTGCAAAACTAAAGGTAGAAATTCCCTGGCATACCGAACATATTGATATTAGTGGGAAGCTGAGCGTCAAAAATGACTTAAAGGAATATATTATAGTACAAATAGACGCATTTACCAAGTATGTTTTCCTATATCACACCCTGAACTTGGATTCTGAAAATTGTATCAACGCAGTAAAGACAGGTATATCACTTTTTGGAGTTCCTAGCCGTATCATTGCAGATCAAGGTAGGAGCTTTGCTAATGGACGATTCCGAGACTTCTGTTTAAAAAAAAAAATTCAGTTACATTTAATTGCAACAGGGACAAGCATGGTAACCGCCCAAGTGGAAAATTACTAATAGGAAAGTGGGCAAGACCTTTGGGCATGTTACCTATAATAGGTGAACCTAAGATAGATTGTAAGGAAGCTAGGGCAGAAGCTAAAGAGAATATGGATAAAAATGGAAAATATGATAAAAGTAAAGTTGATCCAAATAAGGCAACATGGGATTGGCGATCATGTATTGCTAAGAAGTGAGGGACCGTTTGTTGTAATACCTCAGGGAAAGAAGTATATGTGCACTTTTTAATTTGCTTTTATTTTCTCTAAAGTTAACGGTACAGTTTTTGTAAGTTTTTTGTACTGCGTAAGTTTTGTATTCTTATCTTTTATGAACATCTCCTTCAATGGTCCTCTTTGG
>NW_025335184.1:0-6429 GCF_018152115.1 Drosophila rhopaloa | reverse complement strand
CATGTTATCCAACCCATGAATATTCTCAGCTTATGAGATTCATAAACAATTTTTCAATCGTAGCAACCGTTGAAAGCTCTAAGCTTCGCTAGCAAAAATCTCCCCTCACTCAAACCGGCCACATTCGGGCTATTGTAAACAAATGACCCCAATCTTAGCAACCACTGAAAATTTTAGCTTCGTTAACAGAATCTCCCATCACACAAACCGAGCCCTGTGAGAACCACATCCGGACTACTGTAAACAAATGACCCCAGACATAAACAAAGCTTCCAAATTTTCCACATAGGGTCCGATCTAGTCCGAGCCAGTAACCAAATTTTTGTCAAATAATCGATTTATTGAGTTTCAATTATCTCTCAATTATTTCATCAGACAATTGTCCTACTCCCTTAACTTTGCCTAATCACTTGTGAGCAAGATTCTCTTAAGCCGAGGTTTCATGATTAATAACTTAGCAAACCAAGGGCAGTTCTTTTTTGGAGACGACACGATCGGTCGCGAAAATCTAAGTTAAAATATAAGTGACTTGTAAAAGTGAATTTAGGAAAATAAAAGGAAGGAAAATAAAATAAAAATTAATTTTTTTAAAAACCGATCAACTAATAAATTTATTTGGCGCCCAACGTGGCCCGCATCTTTAAAAGTTCTTAAATTTTTTTAGTGAAAACAAGTTAAAAATAAAAAACGGAACTCGCGCGGTCAAAAGACTCGAATATTTTATGGAAAAATCAAACCATCCACAAACGACACAAACCCAAAGTGATAGTGATCGTTAAAACATTTAAGTGAAAAATAATAAATAAAAAATAATCCATTTAAAAAAAAGTTGATAAAAAGATGTACCGAAATCTATTTCACTAAAAAGCAAGAACACAACTCAAAAGAATAAAGAACTCAACAAAAAAAAATTGAAGGGCAATCCCTCGCCACTAAGCTACACCGGAAAAGTTTTTATTTTTACCTCAGAAGGAAACAACAATCAACCACGACCAGCGAATCAAAACCTAACGACTAGGAAGATCAACAGGAAGCAGCAAATCTGAGGAACTGAAAAATTTTTTTTTTTTTTACATACACTCATGGACAATATAATAGGTGTGAAGTTTTTTTTTTAATATCGATTTAAATCGATATAAACATAACATTTATCAAGAAAACTATACTATTTTAATATGGTCACACTGTTTCGGAACGAATTGTGTGAATTCCCGGAATTAATAAGCTTTTTTGGAAAAATTGTGGATTTTTTATTGCTTGGACTGCAAAATCGGCTGGTCAATAAATGAAGGAAAACATTTACCTGTAGTTTATAAATACAATTACTTTGTTGCAGAAGGTAATTTATTAGGAAAATAAACCTAAATGGTGACTTAACAACCATAAAAATGTTATTATATGGGCCGTGAGCGTCACAGCAGTGCGGAGGAGAGAAGGCCCATTCGACGGCTCCGAGATGAACGAAAAACGTATAAATCCATTGCCATGATAATGAAACGTTCTCAAAATTTCGTAACCAATGCCTTTTTTTTTATACTTTATTCTTATTTATTGGATCTTCTCTATTACTTAAGAGACTAACAATAAGTTTTCAAATCTTAATCTATCTTACGTTAATTTATGTTATTGAAGAAGGATGGGAAATCATTCCGCTGTAGACGGGAATGATAGCTTAGCCGGTTGAGTTGTCTGGCTAGCAGGTTTGGGTGATTTGATAATCTGGCTTCATATTTAATTTTTCTGGAAACAATTTCTTCTTTTACGGGATTTATATCCAGGTCTCTCTGGATGTTTGCGTTGCGGACGTACCAGGGGGCTCCAGTTATTGTTCGTAGGGTCTTTGATTGTACTCTTCGAATAATTTCTATATTGTTGCTGCTTGCGTTTCCTTAGAGCTCGGAACCGTAGGTCCAGATCGGCTTTAAGCACGAGTTATACAGTAGTACTTTAAATTCGAGTGGAAGGGGGGAGCGGTAGTTCATGAGCCACTGAAGGCTGCTGGCCTTTAGTTTTAAATGGGTCTTCTTTGCTTTTATATGCTTTCTCCAGGTAAGCCTCCTGTCTAAGTGTATGCCGAGATAGGTGACTTCGTCTGCTTGTGGAACCGGCTTGTTGTTTAGCGCCAGTGGTGGCCATTTCGACAAGTTTAGTGTAAACGTAATGTGCTTACACTTTGCTCGTTGACTTTGATACGCCAGTCTGCGAGCCTTTTTTCTACAGCTACCAGGTGTTCTTTTAAATGGGCTATAGCTGTTTTTGGGCATTTCGAAAGTGCGGATACAATTTCATTGATAACCCTATGACATTGCTCAGTGGACCCGTGGCCTCTTCTGAATCCAAATTGATATTCAGGAATGATGGCAAGTTCGTCCAAAATTGGCAACATCCATACTACATTCAGTAGTATTTTTTGAAATTCTTTCGAAAATATTGTCAACAGACTAATGGACGGTAAGATGATAGTTCAGTTTCTGTCTTGTTTGGCTTAAGGACTTGGGAAGTGGTCTAGCCTGAGAATATCGTTAAATACTAGTGTGAGAAACCGTATGCATTTTGGTGGTAGAGTTTTAAGAGTGATGCCGTCTATCCTATCCGGGCCTTATGATTTTTTGTTGTTTAAGCATTTAATTTCTGTCATAACTTTGTCAAAGTGAATACTTTTAATAGGCAAGCTCATTTGATAGGGTGACCCAAGAAAGTTTTCTACTTCAGATTCTGTTATAGAATTGTTAATATCATTTGGCTGGAATACAGAGTGCAGGTGTTCATTATCAGATCTACACCAGGTTCCATTGCTTTTGCGTATGATTATGTTTCTTTTTGCTGGTCTCTTTAGATATTTAGTTGCTCTCCACAGGTTATATTCTTTGTTGCAAGAATTAGGGTCTAAATTTCTCAGATATGCAGCTAGAGATTCATTTCGTAAATTTGACAGCAGTTTTTTAAGCTCAGATGCAGCTTTGTTGTATAACCTTTTGTCAGCAGGATAGTGGGTTTCTTGCCAACGTTTTCTCAGGTCTCTTTTTGACGAATTTTTTCTCGAAGTTCGGTAGAGAGGTACAATTGGTTTGGTTGTTGGTTTCTGTGGGTGTGATTCGTGCTTATGTAGCTCGCTTTGTGAATTGTATTTGTGAAAAGCTCCACAGCATTGTCTATTTCCTCTCCTGTTTTTAACGAAATATCTAAGCTTATGGCGTCTTCTAGGTGGCTTTTAAACGCGTTAATGTCTGTGGAAGCAGATATGACTTTATACGGCTTGTCTAGCATATGAGCTATTGTGCTATAGGTCGCTATTATCGGAGAGTGATCTGAGTTCAGATCGAAACTTTCCATTATACGCATGTGTAATTGTGGTATACCAGAGAATGCTACGAAGTCAATCAAGTCTGGGGTTTTTCGACTATCTGTAGGCCAGTATGTAGGCTTACCAGTTGAGAGAGTTGTTATATTATTGGTTCGTATGCATTTGTATAATTCGGATACCTTTGGGCTAATAAGTCTGGAGCCCCACCATGGGTGTTTGGCATTGAAGTCGCCTCCAACAATAAACTGTGATTGAGACATATGCATGGATGCATTTAATCTCAATTGTGGCAGCCTGTATAGCATTTTCTCTAGTACTGTCCATGATTTTAAATTTCAGACCGTTACCAACAGAAAAAATTTCCAAATCCGAGGGTATATGTTTTATCGTTACTAATCATCCTGATGGAAAGGCCCATGGAGGCACTGGAATCCTTAATAAAAACCGCATCAAGCACCACTTCCAGTACCTGCAAGCCACATATATCAATATACAGTTGAGTTGCTACAATCTAGCTCTAGCAGCGGTATACTGTCCTCCTCGATTTACGATATCCGAAGCCCAATTTATCAACTACTTCAACTCACTAGGCAACTACTTTATAGCAGCAGGAGACTATAACACCAAGCATTCGCACTGGGGATCTCACCTCGTGACGCCGAAAGGTAGACAACTGTATTACGCAATTATAAAACCATCCAATAAACTTGACTGCGTTTCCCCTGGTTCACTTACACAGTGGCCAAGTGACCCCAGAAAACTGCCAGACTTGATCGACTTCGCAGTTACAAAAAACATCCCACGAAATCTGATTAGCGCCAGTTCTCTTTCGGATATATCATCAGACCACTCGCCTGTACTCTTTAGCCTAAACAAACAGCCAGTTAGTAATGACAACCCCGTCATATTAACCCCTAACATCACAATCTGGCTCAAATTAAAAAAATACGTAAGTTTGCAGATTGAACTTACACCACAGCTAACCGGCGAAGATGACATCAACAGAACCGTAAGCATGCTAGAGTCAGCTTTGGCTTCAGCGGCTCGAAATGCAACACCACGAAGGCAAAACAAAACGCAAAACACAAAGCACACGAATTCAGAAAGAGAGCAGCTAGTTCTGGTAGAGCGTCGTTCCCGGCGCGAATGGCAATAATTTCGATCGCCATCTGCAAAGCAACAGTTAAAAGAAGCTTCACGTCGACTCACCAAGGCACTACGACAAGAAGAAGACAGGTCCCAACAGCGCTCTATAGAGTAACTATCTCCATCCAGCTCAAAATTCCCACTATGGAAAGCCCACTCAACACTGAGCCCTCCAACAGTAACGGTTACGCCAATAAGGACCACTGCAGGTTGCTGGGCCCGAAGCGTGAAAGACAGAGCCGACACATTGGCTGGCCGCCTTCAAAATGTGTTCCAGCCAAATTCAGCAACAAACGTGCGAAATATAAGATCGCAAACAGAAGACGACTTTCTTATTGGCGAACCAATTGTATTTCGAACGTGCGAAGTCATAAAAATTATAAAAGAGCAGCTACAACCGAGAATATCTCCAGGCTGCGATCTAATAACTCAAAAAATGCTTATTGAACTCCCACTATGCGCTGTTGGTACCCAAAGAGGCCTGCTTCCCAAAGAGATCATCATAATGATACCAAAACCTGGAAAAGACCACTCGCTCACCCCCTTATACAGACCATTAAGTTTACTTTCGTGTCTACCAAAACTATTTGAAAAATGCCTTCTAACCCGTATCATACCATACTTCAGAAGACATAATAGTATCCCAGCACATCAATTCGGCTTTCGCGAAAAACATGGAACATAACATCAGAAATTCGAAGTGCATTTGAAAATAGGGAATACTGCAATGCGGTTTTTTTGGACGTCTGTCAAGCATTCGACAGAGTATGGCTTGAAGGCCAAATGAATAAAATTAAAATAGTGCTCCCCAATAACACGCATAAACTATTGAAGTCATATCTTTGCAACAGGATATTTGTTGTAAGATGCAATACTTCCACGTCAGCTGAACATATCATCGAAGCTGGAGGTCCTCAAGGCAGCGTTCTCGGGCCAACCTTCTACCTACTCTACACTTTTGATATCCCTACGAGCAGACAACTGACTATGTCTACGTTTGCCGACGACACCGCGATCCTCAGCCGATCTAAATGCCCACAATAAGCTTCTGCGCAACTTGCGACCAGCGACAATTATTAGGGCCGTCTAACTTAAATACAGTTTAACAAACTGTAGTACTTTAAGATTTTAACATATTTTTTAGACTCGTAAGAGAAGATTAAAAATAAACAACCAAAAAAAATATATATATACTTTATACGTACATATTCGGATGATTGTATTGTTAAAAATCTCCACTAAAACAAAAATTATTAAAATGATTTAAGAATAGAATTTGATTTGCCTTTTATATCAGTTACTGGCAGAGTAGAAGCGTGTATTGTAATCTTTTGATAGTATGTAACAGGTAGTGTATCTGCCCGTCCATATGAACAACAAGGTCTAACGCAGTGCAAGTAGCGCGAAACCCGGATCCGCTCTCGCTTCAGCGGAGTAAAGCGGGCGGGAGCGCGTTTTTATGTTTTAAGTCAGTACCATGTATGCAGCCGAATAAAGCTGATTTAATTCCACCATAATCTTCATATACCTTTTCCTTTCGCCCCATATGAATTTTGTGGTGCCGTACAAGAAGTCTTTTTGTGGCAGGATCGCCGGATCTTTTGTGGTCCTTCGAGCCGGATAAGGATATCCTTCTGCCATTCGACCAGCAGCTCCGGTGATTTTTTCCGCAAAAAAGATAAGTACAAGCCTTTTCCGACTCCCTCTCGCTGCCGGTCTTCAGCAGTGGTTCGAACATTGAATTTCGTTCACACTGCTGTAAGATCAATTTTTTCGTGTCAACTCCACGTCCGAGTTTTCCGCATAACTAATATCAGCCACTCGGTGTGAACTAATTTCGGGAGTTTCCCTGTTCGCCGAACAGTCTGCCGCTGTCGAGATATTTTGTTGTATTGTTTTTTTTTTTCGCTCCACATAATTTCATCTGTTCCGTCAAATACAGTCCACTCCTCGTCCACTTACACATATCCATAAACGCA
>NW_025335183.1:0-4756 GCF_018152115.1 Drosophila rhopaloa | reverse complement strand
ACTTTCTGAGGCTTAATAATTTTATTTCTGGCTTTAATTGGTCTGATCTTTACTTATGCAATAATATGTCCGATGCAGTTAATGTTTTTTATACTGCAATAAACTCATTTTTTAATTCCTGTGTTCCGTGGTACTATCCGTCAACTTCCAATAAATCACCTTGGTTTAGCAAAGAGTTGACACACTTAAGAAATGTAAAGTCCAGACTTTTAGGAAATATAAAAATACCGGTTCTCAATCTGTTTTTACTAGATATCTAAGGCTCGGTCAAGATTTACCGTGCTTAATGCTCAGTGTTATAATAGTTACTTAAACCGTTGTAAGGTCCAGTTCTCTCAGGACCCGAAACAGTTTTATAATTTTGTTAACACCAAGCGTAAATCTAATTCTTTTCCTTCCTCGCTGTCGTTCGAAAACATGACGGGAACCACAGATTAGGCAATAGCCGATATATTTGCCCAATTTTTCAAACGACTTACTCTACTTTAGATTATTCATCTCAGCCTTATTCTTACACCATGCCCAAGTCAAACCTCATATTCTGTCCCACTTTAACAGAAAGCTCTCTTCTTTTGGATCTTCTTCGTATTAAGCCTGTTTATTCGCCAGGGCCCGATGGTATTCCTGGGTGCGTGCTTAGGTATTGCGCTAAGGCCCTGTGCAAACCTCTTCACAAGTTGTTTACCTTATCTCTAGAAACGTCCCAATTCCCAAATATTTGGAAGGAATCATTTGTTATTCCTCTTTTCAAAAAGGTAACAAGTTAGAAGCCAGTAACTACAGAGGTATTTCTAAGTTGTCAGCTATTCCTAAGCTTTTTGAAAAATTATTACTCCTCATTTGCAGCACTTTTGCAGATCAATTATTTCTCCGTGTCAACACGGATTTATTAAACGTAGATCCACAATTACAAACCTTCTAGAGCTCACTACATTTGTGATAAAAGGCTTCAATAGTAGTTTTCAAACAGATGTCATTTACACTGACTTTAGTAAAGCATTTGACTCTGTAAATCACTTACTTCTTATTCATAAACTTGACCTTTTAGGTTTTCCAGTTGATCTGCTTAAATGGATTTCAAGTTATCTAAATGGCAGGTCACAAAGGGTCCTTTTTAAAAATTCAATTTCTGAAATTCTCCGTGTTACCTCCGGTGTCCCACAAGGGAGCCATCTGGGTCCGTTACTTTTTACATTATTTATTAACGATCTTCCTCAATTATAAGTCATTCTCGCGTACTTATGTACGCAGATGATGTTAAGTTGTGCCTGCAGTATAAGGACATTTCCTGCCATTTAGACTTGCAATCCGATCTAGATAATTTTCAAAACTGGTGCCGAGATAATTTACTAAATTTAAACGGCTCCAAGTGCAAGCTGATGACTTTTTATCGGGCCAATCCGATATACGCGACTTACACGTTAAGTGGCAGCTCTTTTGATAGAATAACTCTTGTAAACGATCTTGGCGTTCTCTTGGACCCTAAACTAAAATTTTCTAATCACATTTCGTCCATGGTTAATAAAGCCAGAGGAGTGCTTGGATTTATTAAAAGGTGGTCAAAAGAATTCGATGATCCTTATTTGACTAAAACTTTATTTATTTCGCTAGTCCGTCCGATTCTGGAGTATGGGTCTCCCGTCTGGAGTCCACAATACGGAATACATATTGGTCGTATTGAATCTGTACAAAAAAACTTCCTTCTTTTTGCTTTACGGCGCCTAAACTGGGATGCAAATCTTATCTTACCTTCTTATTCTAGTAGACTTCTTTTGATTAATTTACCATCCCTAGCCAACCGTAGAACGATGCTTGGTACTATCTTTATTTATAACCTTATACATGGTGATATTGACTGCCCCGACTTGTTAAGTCGGCTAAACTTTTCTGTGCCAAGTAGATTAACTAGAAATTATATTCCCCTAATTTTAAATCATTGTAGATCTAACTATGCCTTGCATGAGCCTTTCAGAGTATTATGTTCTGACTATAATAGACTTTTTCCTGTAATATCAAATCTTGACTCTCTGCCGCTCCTAAAACGATTAATACTTGCTTCATTGGCACAAGATTGATCTAACTATTACTTTTTCCCCGGACCTTTACCTTTATTTTCCTATCTCGCGTCTATCCTATCGCGAATCGTGCCGTACGATACACGGCTGCGCCCCTCGGTCGGTTGGGCGGGTAAGTGGGCCGTGGGACTTAAGGGCTGTTGTATGGGGATCTGGACGGCCTGATTATGCCGTTTTGCAGCAGTTCTTTGATTTCATTGTTTACAAAGTCTGCTGCCCCCATAGGGTAGGGGTATAACTTGGAGTAGACAGGTTCGTCACTCGTAGTTCGAATAGTAGCGATGACCGATGTGTTGAAGGTGAGCGCCTCGTTAGAGGTTGAAAACACCTTAATTCTTTTCAGAATAGTTATTTTGTATTCGGCTTTAGCCGAACTTGGCACCACTATGTCATCGATTTTTGTGAAATTGACATTTTGACAGTCAAAAAATTTGAGCTTTTCAGTGACATTTGCGTATTTTATCACGCTGCTGCCTAGGTCCAATGCTACTCCTGCTCGCGTTAGCGAATCGAAGCTCATTATAGCATCGAACGTGCTCAATGTATCCAAGAGGAAAAATGGGACGTCTAGTCCAAAAATGCGCATTATGCACTTGTATTTGACATCACTGGAGCCGTGAATAGAGCTCACAGTGAAGGGGGTTTCGACCGGCATTACGTTTCTTAGCTCCTTTACGGGCTTCACGTAATTTTTTGCCGCCCCGGTGTCGATGAGAATTTTTATTGATTTGCCAGCCAACTGTCGCTCGACGAACGGCAGTCGGGAACGCTCCCTAAAAAATGGAGGAGGTCGTTAAGCTCGGCGGAGTCGCTATCTCCCTCGATGGTGGCAACCTCGGCCTCAGCTGTGGTGGCATAATCCGTCGCCTCCTGTTGGGGTTGGCTCAGTATCCCTGTGCTTTGGCCAGGGATTGTTCTCATGAGATTTATTTTGGTTTTGTTTAGGGACAAAGTGCGGATTCTTATCCTCGCCTCTCCATTGCTTTCCCTGACTCTTACTATTGCGCCTGTTGCCCTCATTGCAATGGGACTTGTCTTCTATAGCTTTCGCGTAGGATGCCGCGAACGCACTTCTCTCAATGCTGTTCTCGGCCTCTCGCGCTAACGCTAGTGCAGACGGAAGGTCTTTGGGTTGTGCTGGCAGCACGAGTGTGTCTTGAGTGGTCTTTTAAGCCCTGCAATGAATGCATGAAGGGCATCATCCCTAACCTCCTTATTTAGGATAGTTGCTGTGTCCGAGTTATGTGACATGACTATTTTGTTAGTGACAAGCGTGAGTTTCCTCTCGACCTCGTCATAGTATGCCATAAGATCGGAGTCTCCTTGCCGAACCATTTCTAAATTTTGCCGCAGCACTCTCAAGGACGTTTTGTCCGCATATGTGCAATCTAGTCTGGCTATAATTGCATCGAAGTTTAGCACTGTATTGTGGGAAGTGAGTAGTGACCGAGCGGGTCCGCAAATTTTGTTTTTAATTATGACCACGGCCTCGTAGTGTGCCTCGCTGCCGTCGTATTTCTTAAATACCTCATAGGCATCTGATGCAGCTTGCCTCCACGAAACATACTCATCGTGTCTTCCACTGAACGTTGGCAGAGACTTTACTATGTCCAACTTGACATCGCATCTTACTGCAGGGTTTGGTACTCTTCTTTTGTAGACCTCCACCTGCGGCGCTTGGACTGACAGCGCGCTAACCTGTGTTCTAACCGCATCTAATTCTGTGGCGAAATCGATTCTTAACCGCTCCTCTTGTTCGCTAAGGGCGGCGCTGACCGCATTTGCGACAATCGCTTGGACCATTTCTGCGTTCATTTCTGGTTGATCTGTGTCCCTAACTTCGGGGCGAAATCCTACTTCTTCGCTACTTTCGCTATCGTCGCTATCAATTTCCTGTTTTACTTCTCTATACTCCCAACTCATTGGCAGTTAAAGGGCGCGAGGTAGATACGAGGATTTGACGATTGGGCTCAAGACAAAAGGTTTCAACGGGCCACTTTGGTGATGTAAAGTCGAAAAATTTAAGAAAATAATAGATCGTCACCTAAAACACAAAGATGTTGGATTAATTGGTCCCAAGAACAAAATTAAAATACAGAGCGGTGACAACAAGTATAGGTTAATTCGACTGGGTATATTATTAGCACAGACACACTGGATAACTTTGGTACGAAACTCAATATAAGCACAGTAGGTAAATTTGTAACAAACACAAGGAGAAAAACGACTGGGCCCTCTGAATGCGTATAGAAACCAACCTTAACAAAGAAATACAATATTCCTTTGCATAATTAAATCGTGTAAATGTCGATCGCCTTGGCACCAGTGTGCGTTATTTGAGACGTATGATTTCTTTTATTATAATGCAAAAAAACTTAAAAAATCCAGATCGAACAAAATTAAATCAACACGCAGAACATGGGAGTGTATTGTAATTTAATATTTGAATAATATATTCACATAAAAATTGCCAGTACGAGTGTACGTAACTTGAGTTATATGTATATTTTTATTTGCCACGCACTCATAAAAATCTGAATTAGAAATCGAAAATCGAGTCACTTTTTATACGTAAAATTCCTATTGCTGGGCGTAGGAAATTGTATGGCATATGTGTGTTGTGTATGTGTAGACCTTGGCTATTGTCGGCGCTCAGCTACTTACATAATTTACAACTTCAG
>NW_025335182.1:0-6447 GCF_018152115.1 Drosophila rhopaloa | reverse complement strand
TAAATTTTTAAATGCAGATAGAATATATTTATCAATAAATAGGAACTTATAAAGTGATATGAGTATACATACTAATAACAAGTATACACATCTTGCATAGGCAAATTAAAACAAAAGTCAAAGTGAAACAAGCTATGTAAACTATATTGTCGTTTAACTGGAGTGGAAAAAGTTTTCCAAAGGAAAAGTGATTAAAATGTACGTAAATAAACAAGAATTTATTTCTGTCTTTTAAAGAGAGGCCCCACTTTTATGTTAATTATGTTTTTTATTTATTGATTTTTACATTTCCAATATCAGGTACTTTAAAAATGTTAAATGATTGTTCAGAAGAGACAAATTTATTAAATAAAACCAATAATGTCATTAATTGTTAGCACGATATATAAAGTTCAGTTAGGTATTGCATCGGTATAATTTAGTTATTCAACAAAGTTATGCCTTAAACTGTTAAACTCTAACGCAGTGAAGGAGACATCTCCGACCCTATAAAGTATATATATTCTAAAAATGATTCAGGATCACTCCTGAGTTGATATAGCCATGTCCGTCTGTCCGTCTGTCCGTCTGTCCGTCTGTCCGTCTGTCCGTCTGTCCTTGTTTCTACGCGAACTAGTCTCTCAGTTTTAAAGATATCGAATTGAAACTTTGCACACACCCTTCTCTTCCTTTGCACGCAGTATGTAAGTCGGAACGGCCGGGATCGGCCGACTATATCCTATAGCTGCCATATAACTGATTGATCGGAAATGCCATAACTCTGCTGTTTGTTAAGTTAGGAAGTTGGGACTTTCTATGGGTTTTATATTTGGCCAATCAATCCGACGTACCAAATTTCATAAGGATCGGCCGACTATATCTTATAGCTGCCATATAACTGATTGATCGGAAATGCCATAACTTTGTTTTTTAAAATAAGGAAGATGTGATTTTTTATGGGTTTTATATTTGGCCAATCAATCCGAGTACCAAATTTCATAAGGACGGCCGACTAAATCTTATAGCTGCCAATAACTGATTGATCGGAAATGCCATAACTTTGGTGTTTGTTAAGTTAGGAAGTTGGGATTTTCTATGGGTTTTATTTTTGCCTAATCAATCCGACATATCAAATTTCATAAGGATCGGCCGACTATATTCTATAACTGCCATATAACTGAACGATTGGAAATGCCATAACTTTAGTGTTTTAAAAAAAAAATTGGATTTTTATGAGTATTAAGAATGCATTATGAATGATTTTGAGGAATATAATTTGCAGAATATTCTGTAAGGAGTATTTCAACTTCGGCCCCGAAGTTCGCTTTTTTCTTTTCCTTATTCATTTTTGTTTTTGTTAAGCGGGCCGGTAGCAACAAACAAAACCAAGGCAAACACAGAAAAGTTGAAACTTTTGCGAGATAAATGAGGTGGTAATGGGAAAATTAAAGCGCTTTCAAGATGGGTATTATTATTACCTGGTGGGATCCATAAGGATGGGACATAAAATCTAAAATAATTTTATTTGCCACGCATTATGGCAGACCACACCAACCTCGTCCTGCGAGTTGAACAAACTTTTACGCATAGCCACACAGCCAGGACTCGCAACGCATTTAGCTAAAAGCATTTCAAATGCTGTTAACTATTTTGATGGCGTTACGCACTATAAACCCGCGGAAGGCAGAAGGCAAAAGGCTTGGTATGGGCTTCAAAGTCCCGACTTTGTGAAATGGAAATCTCCACCGAATTGGAACACTTAATCTTTGCCCGATTTGCCACCCACATCACTCGAATGCGACGCATATGTACTACGTCACTTGGCGGATAATGAGACAAAGCCGCTTAGCGATGCACGGACGCCCTTGATGTGGTTGGTTGAGTGGTGGATAGTGGGTGGTGGGTGGTGGTGGTGCTGTTACGTTAATGAAATAAAAATTAAACTGCAATGCCTGGCAGGACGAATTAATTGTGTCGCCAGAGAAAGACGAATGCAGTGCAGGATACAGCGAGCTCTGAGTTGGCCAGCGGCACTGAAAGGTGTCGGCAATTAAGTGAATTCAGCACTCGCTACTGACTGGGGAATTGCAATGGAAACAGGACAGGTGCGGGCCAATCAGGATGTGTGCATATAATGGATAATTAATCTTGCTGCCGCCTGGCACCCTCCTTTGTATTAATTAAGACACGCCACTTATCGATTTCAATTAAGGGCGAGAGAAAATGATTTTGTTATCTCAGTAGCTCAGCACCTATTGTGATTATAGTTTGAGACAATTAATGTGCATCAGGTAGATAGACTCTGTACTCCATTGAAGTAAGGTGATTTATTATCTTACAGAGAAACAATATTATTAATTTTCAGTTTTAACATAAATAATTATGGTATCCTTTACAATTTTGTACCTGTTTTATATCTGATAAATTTTAACAAAATTTGGTTTACTATTGAAACGAGGATACTGAGACTCACCTTCCTAATCGCCTTCCTGAAATCAATTTCAAACTTTCTTTGTTCAAAGTTCAAAGCTTTTTTTTTTTTTTATTAAAAAAAGTGAAAAAAAAAACGCCTAAGTATATGTTAAGAAATCCGAATCTTATTATACCCTTGCAGAGGGTATTATAATTTTGGTCAAAAGTGTGCAACGCAGTGAAGGAGACATCTCCGACCCTATAAAGTATATATATTCTTGATCAGGATCACCTCCTGAGTTGATATAGCCATGTCCGTCTGTCCGTCTGTCCGTCTGTCCGTCTGTCCGTCTGTCTGTCCGTCTGTCTGTTTCTACGCGAACTAGTCTCTCAGTTTTAAAGATATCGAATTGAAACTTTGCACACACCTTCTTTCCTTTGCACGCAGTATATAAGTCGGAACGGCCGGGATCGGCCGACTATATCCTATAGCTGCCATATAACTGAACGATCGGAAATGCCATAACTTTGGTGTTTGTAAAGTTAGGAAGTTGGGATTTTCTCTGGGTTTTGTATTTGGCTAATCAATCCGACATGCCGAATTTCATAAGGATCGGCCGACTATATCCTATAGCTTCCATATAACTGATTGATCGGAAATGCCATAACTTTGGTGTTTGTAAAGTTAGAATGTTGGGATTTTCTATGGGTTTTATATTTGGCTAATCAATCCGACATGCCGAATTTCATAAGGATCGGCCGACTATATCGTATAGCTGCCATATAACTGATTGATCGGAAATGCCATAACTTTGGTGTTTGTAAAGTTAGGAAGTCGGCATTTTCTATGGTTGTTATATTTGGCCAGCCAATCTACCAAATTTATAAGGATCGGCCGATTATATCCTATAGCCTATATAACTGAACGATTGGAAATGTCATAACTTGTGTTTTTTTTATTGGAAAGTTGGGATTTTTTAGATTTTTATGAGTATTAAGAATGCATCATATGAATAATTTTGAGAATATAATTTACAGAGTATTCTGGCGGTATATCAACCTTGGCCCCGCCCGAAGTTAGCTTTCCTTTCTTGTTTTTAATTGTTTTATTACCATTCTGATTGTTCATTTGAACAGATCTTCATTGCACCACCGACAATTTTTTCTGCGTGTAGGTATTAATGCGGCATGTGTTGCTCCGGTGGGGCAACAATGTGTCCAAAGGAGTACGCCAACACCATGCCAATGGGATTAGCACAACAAAAAGCGGACTGGGAGTAGGCGATGCATGCGGCAAGTGCGTGCCTGAGTGCACCTGTCAGGGCTTTTAAGTCATCCTCCATAGCTGGCTCTGTTCGTGAGCCGAACAACTGACAACTTGACAACCCAGACCCGGCAGAGGCACCAGTTTCGGGATCCATTCACCAGTCTCTAGTTCCTAGTCTCGAATCCCCAGGCCCCAGGCCCCAGTCCCAGCACAACCAGCAGTTGGTCCGCTTAGAAGTTCAGCATTTGAGCAACTGCCCGGATTGCCAGGGCAAACAAACAAATGGAGCCTTCTCACTAAGTCGACCATGCGGGTGGCTTATGTTCTTGTTCCTGCCTCTGCTCCTGCTCCTGCTCCTGGCTCGACATGCAAATGGAGCCGCTCGGCTACGGCAAGAACATCATCAACAAGTACACAAAGCACGGCCGAAGTACGAGTGCGAGTGCCAGTACAAGAGCCCAGAATCAACTGCCAAGTTCAGTCGCATAAATGCAAAAGCCGCAGCACGCATACATATGTGGACAAGGCGATGGCAGGTGGGCAGCCAGATAATCACGGTGCACATGGAAAGGGTGGAGGTGCTCCTCCAGCCAGAGAATCCCGGATTCCTGATGCTGGAGACCCACTTTAATTAAGGTTTCTACGCTCAATCCTGTGACCGAGCATGACCAAAAAAGGGTTGTTGCAATCTGCCAATTACTTTAAAAAATCAGTGTCAGCAGTTTCTTCAAATTAATAAATAGCTGTTTTTATACACGGATTAAGTTATAAGTTCGCTTTAGGAAAATATTTTCTATGTCATTAACAATGTTGTCGGCGTAGGTGGCAGCCATTAGGTCCGGCCTCCGCAGCACCGGGAGATCAGCCGTGTACACGTTGTACATCATCGGACCAAAGGACGCTCTGGGGAACACTTGCTCGGACAACTTTAATGTCAGAGCAAGTTTCTCCGCATCTGACCGTAAACCTTCGGTCCTCCAGAAATGACTTTAGAAATCTGAAGTAAGGCAGGCACGGTTTTCAGTTTTAGGAGAAGGCCGGGATGCCAGACCCGGTCGAAGGCTTGCTTGACATCCAGCATCACGGCTACAGTACTTTTGGCTTCAAAAGTGTCCAGGATGCATTGTACTAGCCTGTGGCATTGCTCCGGAGTCCCGTGGCCGCGCCTGAATCCAAACTGGTGATCGGGGATCAGACCAGCCTCGTCCATTACCGGTAGTACTCTGCTCAAGAATACTCTTTCGAGTAACTTGGAAAGTACTGACAGTAGACTGATTGGCCGATA
The DNA here is from genome assembly GCF_018152115.1 of Drosophila rhopaloa. Lineage (NCBI taxonomy): Eukaryota > Metazoa > Arthropoda > Insecta > Diptera > Drosophilidae > Drosophila > Drosophila rhopaloa. The sequence goes on along the minus strand of NW_025335182.1, from coordinate 1,504 downwards.
AGAAGCGAGGTATGCTTCAGGCTTGCCAGGCTTAGGTATCATAACTACTTCCGCACGTTTCCAAGGAGTCGGGAAGTGTCCTAAGAGCAAGCACTTATTAAAAATAAGCGTGACGAGCTTCTTGCTGTTGGGAGGGAGAAGTTTTAATGCAATTGCATTGATACCATCATCGCCTGGGGCCTTGTTATTGGCCATTGCGGAAATCAGTTCGGCGGTCTCCTCCTCCGAGACCTGGGGGATGGGCTCAGCATGTTCTAGAGGTTCCGCCAGTAGCCTGGTCGTTACCTCTGCTTCGTCGGCAGAGCATCGGAGGATAGGGGTGAAAAACCTCTTCCAGGTGGTCGGCAAAGGCGTTGGCCCTCTCAGTCTCGGTTCTGCACCAAGATTCGTCCGCTCTCCTGACTGGTGGAATCCTCCTGAGAGGCCGCTTGATGCGTCTGGTTACATTCCACAGGTTGTGGTGAGGGTCACCCGGTGCAAGCTGCCCCAGGAAGGTGTCGAGGGATTCCCTTCGCAGCCGTGCCAAGGTCTCTTTCAGCTCCTTTGTTACTCTGTTAAGAATAGTCTTATCCCTTAAGTTTCTGGAAAGAAACCATACGCGTCGAAGGCGCCGCTTCTCCATCTTCAGCTCGATTACCAGCGGGTTCCAGAAGTGAAGATCCTGCTACTGCCTGGCTTGAGAGCCTGGGCGCAGCACGTGCCGCTGCCTCCTGAATTCCAGCGGTCAGGATTCGCTACGGCCGCCCCAATATCTTCCACGGTGTCCATAGGAGGGTTGGGGTCCAGATTGTTGTTCAGCCAGTGGTGATATCGGCTGATATTCGTTGTTTTGTAGATCAGCTTTTACGTGCTGTTCGCTGGAAGGCTGAGGTGGAGCGAGATGGCAACGGCACTGTGTGGTCTGATAGCAGGTCCTCAACCTCTCGGACGTGAATGTTGGCTGTGTCTAAGAGATGGCGATGTCAAGTATGTCCGGGATTTTACGTGGATCAGTAGGCCAGTAGGTCGGTGCACCGGACCCATGACAGTCCAGATTGCGGGGCCTGAACTTGCCTGTACAGTACTTGGCCTTTTGGATTATTAACCCTTGATCCCCACCAGGAGTGCTTGGCATTGAAGTCGCCAGCAAGAGATACGTAAACAGGCTTGAAGAACATTGCAACAATTTGGCAATAAACCTGCTAGATAACAGCACACAAACCAGGAGATTACAAAGGACCCACCCTTTAGATCTACACTGGGACTAAGGTCCGATCCGAAATACACTCTGGGGCCGATGTTTCACCAGCAAAACTCTTTGAATGATATCTGACCTGATTTCACAACTCCCACTACATCTGTAAAAACCATAAGCGAAGTACCTCACCACCACATTTATTGATTGTCCACAAAGGACAGTATTAAATACTAAGCCACACGTTAATAAAAAAAAAAAAAAAATTAACAATGTTTAATATTGCGTAAAGGTTTGAAAACAGGAATATTCTCTAAGTATAAGGAACCA
>NW_025335181.1:0-7133 GCF_018152115.1 Drosophila rhopaloa | reverse complement strand
AAGCTGCCGTGTTGGCTGTTTTTTTAGAACAGGGACAGAGAACACAGAACAAAACAAGAAAGGAAAGCTAACTCCGGCCGTTCCGACATATATACTGCGTGCAAAGGAAAGAAAGGTGTGTGCAAAGTTTCAACTCGATAGCTTTAAAACTGAGAGACTAGTTTGCGTAAGGATCGTAAGGATCGGCCGACTATATCCTATAGCTGCCATATAACTGAACGATTGGAAACGCCATAACTTTGGTGTTTTTAAAGTTAGGAATTAGGGATTTTTTATCAGTATTAAGAATGCATCATATGAATAATTTTGGAGAATATAATTTACAGAGTATTCTGCAAGGGTATATCAACTTCGGCTCCGCCCGAAGTTAGCTTTCCTTTCTTGTAAAGCTTAATATTAATCATTTGCAAAAAACAAAACAGTCGATGTCAGCAAATCTTCCCCTTCAGCCCCACACTCATTTCAAACTCAAACATTTAAGATAAAAATAAAAAGAATATATTTAATTAAAACATGGGACAGCTGTTGCCACACAATGAATGACAGCAATATGCAAGCAAATAATTAGAGGCGAACAATTCGAGTTGAGCTCGATAACCTCCCAATCTAGCAATTCTCCATTCTTCGGAGATTCCAGCTAAGCACACAGATGAAGCTGATGTCACGGGGATTTGGCTGCATTTTGGTGATGTTTTCGAGTTTTTGGCTATAAAAGGGGCTCGGCGTAGACAATTCAAATCAGTTGTGATAGGAGCAAAAGTCTGAGAATGCGTGCCTACATTGCAATTACCCTTCTGGCTCTGGTCACAGTGGTTGTGGCCGAAAGATGGAGCGGTAATGGTCGTGGAGGAAGCCAAGAAGGTTACGGTTACGATGGTGGATACGGCCAGGGAGTCCGCGTTCAGGTTGGTGAAGTTGACGTTGGCGTTGGCTTTAATTATCACGGTTTTGGTGATGCTAAATATGATGGTGAATATTATAATGCACCAAGTTTCCCACTTCACCTACGTCGCCCAATACCTATCATCACCGCCACGGAGAACTGTTTGCCTGCCAGCACCACCGACAAAAGCTCCACTGATGACTCCCCTAATGGCTCTGGGAGTCATTCGGAAGAGACTAAAGAGTAAATTTGTAGATTTGTTGAGCATTCAAAATGACCAAGAAATAGGTATTCAAAATAAATAAAATATAATTAATTTGGCACATTAAACCACTCTTTTTTGAAGATGCTTTTTCTTAGATGATAAGAACTGAAAGGTTATGATTATAATTTAATTAAATGTGATCACTGGCCAAGATCATTTTACCAATTCTTAAGTGGTAGCTGATCAAACAATCAGTAAAAAAATGAGATTATTTGGGATAAACCTTTTCTGACTTAATATTCCTTGCAATACAAAAAGATATTTATAAAAGTGCGTCGGCACTCCCGTGCCCTGGAACATAACTCGGTTTTCTTTTATGGAGCCACTTCAACCCCAGCATCCTCCTGAGAGCCTTTGTAATGCACGTTTGCACCCCTTTTTGGTGATGAATCACAGGCCGTGCCCCCGAAAGTGATTCCCCAGTTTAAAGTCGGAAGGACCATGGCCTTAAAAAGCCGCACCTTGGCTTGAAGGGATAGGCCGCTACCTGGACGAAGAAGCCAGTCCATTTTGTCAAGTTGTGTTCTTGCTGACCCACAGACTCGATCAATTTGTCCCTTCCAACAAAGGCTTCTTGCTTGAGCCTATTTCCATCAATGTAGAAGCTACGCGAACGGCCAGGGCGGAGAGCAAATGTTTTATGCTGCGTTTTGTCAACATTTAGCGCAATATTCCATCGAGAAGCCCAGCACTCAAATTCATCCAAGAATGTCTGGACACGTCGGGAGGCAGACGTTATAGTGCTACCAGCTGCAAGAAATGCAGTGCCATCTGTATATGTGGCAAGAAGTGAACCACGGGTGCGGGACACCAGCGCGAATTGGGCGAAGTCCAGAACGATGTCCACAAATATCTACAGAAAACTCCCTATTAACTAAGAACGATACAATGAGCTTCCAGAGTCTCTCAGGCAAAAGCGGCATTAGCTTGTAGAACAATACTTGCAGGTTACATGCTACAAGGGGTAAAGCTTCGTATTCCCAATAAATAGTTCCATTTTCAAAATTGATACTAAAAATGTTGTTTGACTGCAATTTTATTTCGGGAAAATAGCAACACAATCTAGATGTTTTACAAATTTAAAAAACTTTTTCTTGTTTTTTTATAAAGGTAAATATTGATCATTTGCAAAATAGAATAACCTCCCAATCTAGCAATTCTCCATTGTTCGGAGATTCCAGCTAAGCACACAGATGAAGCTGACGTCACGGAGAATTGGCTGCATTTTGGTGATGTTTTCGAGTTTTTGGCTATAAAAGGGGCTTGGCGTTGGCAATTCAAATCAGTTGCGATTGGAGCAAAAGTATGAGAATGCGTGCCTGCATTGCAATTACCCTTCTGGCTCTGGTCACAGTGGTCGTGGCCCAAAGAAGTAACACATTTGATTTTCAATTCGGTGAATTCGGCGTTGGGGCTGGCGTTGATATCAAAGGACTTAAGGATGCCTTTAACTTACGCGATGGAGATATTATCTATCTTGGCGGTCCTGGGGGTGATGAAGATAATGACTGCGTGGACTGAGTGACTGATGTGGACTGCGATTCCCACATCGCACATGCGCCCATGACATTTCTAACCGCCACTGAGAATAGTTTGCCTGCCAGCACCACCGACAGCAGCTCCACTGATATCTCTATTGATGACTCCACTGATGGCTCCACTGATAACTCCATTGATTGTTCCACTGATAACACCACCACCGATTCGGGAGATATTTAAAGAGGAAATTTATAGATTTGTAGAGCATTCAAAATGGCCAAGAAATAGGTATTCAAAATAAATAAAATATAATTAATTTGGCACATTAAACCACTCTTTTTTGAAGAAACTTGTTCTCAGTCAGGAGATTATTTGGGATAAACATACCCTCTGCAAGGGTATAAAAATTTTTTGGTCAAAATGCGGAAAACATCGGCTTGATTTTTCGCTTTTTATACCCTTGCAGAGGGTTTTATAATTTTGGTCAAAAGTGTGCAACGCAGTAAAGGAGACATCTCCGACCCTATAAAGTATATATATTCTTGATCAGGATCACCTCCTGAGTTGATATAGCCATGTCCGTCTGTCCGTCTGTCTGTCCGTCTGTCTGTTTCTACGCAAACTAGTCTCTCAGTTTTAAAGATATCGAACTGAAACTTAGGACACACCCTTCTTTCCTTTGCACGCAGTATATATGTCGGAACGGCCGGGATCGGCCGACTATATCCTATAGCTGCCATATAACTGATTGATCGGAAATGCCATAACTTTGGTGTTTGTTAAGTTAGAAAGTTGGGATTTTCTATGGGTTTTATTTTTGGCCAATCAATCCGACCTACCAAATTTCATAAGCATCGGCTGACTATATCCTATAGCTGCCATATAACTGAACGATTGGAAACGCCATAACTTTGGTGTTTTTAAAGTTAGGAATTAGGGATTTTTTATCAGTATTAAGAATGCATCATATGAATAATTTTGGAGAATATAATTTACAGAGTATTCTGCAAGGGTATATCAACTGCGGATCCGCCCGAAGTTAGCTTTCCTTTCTTGTTTCATAAATTTTTAAGATAAATATAGTTTTCTTGTTATTTTATATTTAACGTTGTTAATTAGCTCTTCAATTTTATAATTTAATTTGTAAATTTTTGCATCAGAGTGGATACTCCGATCTTTATAAATTTTACCTTTCGAATATGAACTTTCAGTACTCTTAGCCACCGCTTAAGGAATTCCACGAATTTCAGTTACGCGAATTGGTAGTGACAAGAAGAATTTGTTCGTGGTCCTGGTCGCTTGGCAACAAGTTTATTTTAGTTCCTTGACAAAGGTCAAGGAAGGCGACTGGTGGGAGTGAAAGGTAAAAGTATAAATTAATCAACATGAAACTTAATAAATGAAATTAAATGCACTTAGTTGCAAGTGTCTCTGGTGAGGAAGTAATAATATAAAATTTGCTTCCCCCTTTAAACAGAGCCTCTGGTCTGGTCACACACACACACATGAGCCCTTGCACACTGACCCATCAACATTCGGTGTCCTGAAACGAGGAACCGCGGAGATAACCCGCCGCACTTATGACAGTCCCCTACCGGCCGTTTGTTATCCCGTACATGTAAATAACCAAAAGTTTTATATTGCGGCTCGCAACCACGACACCGTGACAACGCCGGCATATACTATACATGTGCCACATGGAGGAGCCAGGCCAGGACGAGCGAAGCCAACGCTAACGCCAACGCCAAAGCCAGGAGCAAGTCAAGCAGGACACGGAGTTGCTGTGGCTTCGGTGGCAATTGCCGTGTGCCAGTGGCTCTGGTAGGAACAGGAACACGAGAGTGGTCACTGCTGACGCTGGGAACGCTGATGATGGCAGCCAGGACATGCAGCAGGGCATACAGGACATACAGGACATGCAGCACACCGTGGTGAGCGTGTGAATATGTCAGCGAGAGTGAGAGGCCCTCTGCTGTTGTCTGCGGCCTGGGGAGTGATAGACGCCACTACCATTAATTCACATTCAGGTGGCGCACGCTTGGCCGCACACAAAGGGTAGGGTCTGCACTGAGAGAAATTATCGCCATATTAATTTTACCTTTGACATAATTTTGCGCATAATTGAATTCGGTACCCTTTTGACTTTATTGCTATCGAAAAAACCACTGAGATGGGAAACAATAAAAATAATACAATAATAATCTACATAAATAAAATCATTATGCTCTGAAAAATCCATTTGCTCTTTTATAGGAAAATATACAATTTAATTTAATTCTGTTAGTCATGTTGTCATGTAACGTTATATTACCTAGTTTTAAAAATTATTATAAATATATATAATAAAAATGATGTTTAAACAAGCCACAGAAAAAATTACTTTAATACATATCTTCTCAGTGTAAGTCCGGGTGCGAGTGTGCGACAACAACATGTGTTTACACTCATCAGAAAAGGAATGGAAGAAGCTGGACCCACTCGTGCAGGCAAATCCCGTGCAATGCATTATAAATGGCTCGGCCGGGTCCGGTGACCCCAGACGACTCTTCACGATTTTTGGGCCCGACCAAGCCAAGAACCGAACAGAAAACTGGCCGGAGTTCAGAAAGAAGTGACCTACTTGCTGGGCGTGTAATTAGTATACCACAGGCCGGACAAAAAACAACGACTGTGGAATGTGAAATTCATGGGGCGAAAAATCGAAAGTTAGTTGCCGCTACTGCTGCCGCTGCTCCTCAATGCGTGGCACGTTGGGAAAGCCGTCTAGGGAAATCGATAAGGGCCAATTGCCCCTGGCCAATGCCAAGCAACCACCAAAATAAATACGCAAAGGAACCACCAAGAAACCGGGCAGCCATGACAACGCGACTCAACAAAACAAATGCCAATCACCCATACGAACACGTATTTAATGCGGCCATTCAAATAAAGTTGCCTTAAAATAGAACACACTGTCGCATTAATATCCCCGTGGCAAGCAAACTGTGTCAATAGCGGGCTGTAGTGCATATGGCCAGTTGAGTCAGAGCCGCCAAGTGGTAAAGTTCGCAGCGGTTCGGGCCAGAAGGAACGGATACTCCCCGATATTCCCCCCGTTTAAGCCATGTTTCCACAAGCCGAGCTGGAGAACTACAAGCTGCAGGTGGAGCTGCTACAGGAGAAGCTGCAGCGCAGGTAAGCAGATCGAAAATATGAGCAATATTAATAGTAAATGATTGCAAAATAGAGAAGGGAACTCTATTGACTTCTTAAGGTTAATTTATAATAATATTACAACTAGCAATGCAACTTGGTTAAAATTAAAAAGTTTATTTTCTCTAAATTTAATTAAAATGTGTTGTATCCACTAGACTTTTAGTGTTCGAATGCTAAGTGGATAAAATCATTAAAATATTTAATTTTTGTATTATACAATTGACGTTTAAGAATTTTAAACGCTGTCCATATCGTTATCGTTTTAAAGCTACATTCACCAATTTATAAATAATCAATAAGAATAACCATATTTTAGATACTTATTTTTAAAGCTCACGTTTTTCAGTGTCCCTGTTATACAATAAAAACGAGAGCCTCAAGCTTATTAAAGCAAATTTAACTAATAACTTTGCAAAACAACAAAAATGACTATAAAATTCCATTTTATGTTCGTAATTTTCCATTTCAAGCAGTTAACGTAATTTTGTAAAGGTAAAAGCTATTGCTCGTTCCCAATATTTAAAAATAAACGGATATATTTTGTCCCTCGGCTGAATGCTAGTACTAACAACTTTATTACAAAAATTAGTTTAGCATTAACATTAAATAAAAATAATAAACCTTACTTGCATATCCTCTTGTGCATTTACGTATTGGGTGCATTACTTTTGATTCTTTTCTTCGATATTTAAAATGCCCTGTGAGCAGTTAGTCATACAAAGGCCATGGCCGTTGCTTTGTGTTTGTCATTCTTTCCAAAGCTTTTCATGTACATATGCAGGAGCTTACAAATCATATTCATGTCCTTTGACTCACTGCTCGATTTTTTTTGCACAGCGAGGATAATCGCCAGCAACTGGAGCACAAGTTGGATAAGGTCCTGCAGAAGCGCAGCGAGCTGTAAGTAGCTTTTGTCATGTTCCCCCATTGGCCCTAAAAGGTGAGCCGTATTTATACTGCAGCGACAAGTCGGTGCGCCATAAGACCCGCCAAAAGTACCAGGAGTTCCTGGAGGAGCAGGCCAAACGCAACGAGCGCAACAAAAAACTGGTCCACATGCTGGAGCGCATCGATGAGCAAACGGCTGCCATGTCGCAACGAAGCGAGCGGCTTAAAATGATGAAGGTAAGTCGCCCGACCGCCCGGGGCAAATGCAAAGTCAATCACACTTTCAAAAAAATGTGCCATGAATTTTCAGCATTTGTGTGAGAGAATAGTAAATAAATCTAAAATAGTGGATTTTCGTGGTACTTTTCTTTCATTAATCAGCTTATTTCTCGTTGTTAGTACACAATAAAATGCACAATAATT
>NW_025335180.1:0-7391 GCF_018152115.1 Drosophila rhopaloa | reverse complement strand
AAGTTATATGGTAGCTATAGGATATAGTCCGCCGATTCTTATGAAATTTGGTAGGTCGGATTGATTGGCCAAATATAACACCCACAGAAAATCCCAAATTCCTAACTTTACAAACACCAAAGTTATGGCATTTCCGATCAATCAGTTATATGGCAGCTATAGGATATAGTCGGCCGATCCTTATGAAATTTGGTAGGTCGGATTGATTGGCCAAAAATAAAATCCATAGAAAATCCCAACTTCCTAACTTAACAAACACCAAAGTTATGGCATTTCCGATCAATCAGTTATATGGCAGCTATAGGATATAGTCGGCCGATCCTTATGAAATTTGGTGGGTCGGATTGATTGGCCAAATATAAAACCCATAGAAAATCCCAACTTTCTAACTTTACAAACACCAAAGTTATGGCATTTCCGATCAATCAGTTATATGGCAGCTATAGGATATAGTCGGCCGATCCTTATGAAATTTGGTAGGTCGGATTGATTGGCCAAATATAAAACCCATAGAAAATCCCAACTTTCTAACTTTACAAACACCAAAGTTATGGCATTTCGATCAATCAGTTATATGGCAGCTATAGGATATAGTCGGCCGATCCTTATGAAATTTGGTAGGTCGGATTGATTGGCCAAATATAAAACCCATAGAAAATCCCAACTTCCTAACTTTACAAACACGAAAGTTATGGCATTTCCGATCAATCAGTTATATGGCAGCTATAGGATATAGTCGGCCGATCCCGGCCGTTCCGACTTATATACTGCGTGCAAAGGAAAGAAGGGTGTGTGCAAAGTTTCAATCCGATAGCTTTAAAACTGAGAGACTAGTTTGCGTAGAAACAGACAGACGGACAGACGGACAGACGGACAGACGGACATGGCTATATCAACTCAGGAGGTGATCCTGATCAAGAATATATATACTTTATAGGGTCGGAGATGTCTCCTTCACTGCGTTGCACACTTTTGACCAAAATTATAATACCCTCTGCAAGGGTATAAAAATTTGAATGCAGATTTTTAGAGAATCGAATCAGAAGTCTTTAGAGGTATGCCACTTTGGAAACGGCTTAAGTTTGGTAAAGTTATGGACTCTCTAAGTCCAATTTTTAGTCACTCTGTTACAAGTCCTCGGAAATCTAGAAATAACTGACATGAAAATGGGTCAAAAAGTTAATCGACGTTAAGTTGAAAAATTTGAATGCAGATTTTTAGAGAATCGAATCAGAAGTCTTTAGAGGTATGCCACTTTGCAATCGGCTTTAGCTTCGTAAAGTTATGGACTCTCGAAGTTCAATTTTGGGTCAAAGTTAAACAAGTCAAGTTAGAAATAACTGACATTAAAAACACCAAAGTTATGACATTTCCAAACGTTCAGTTATATGGCAGCTATAGGATGTAGTCGGCCGATCCTTATGAAATTCGGCATGTCGGATTGATTAGCCAAATATAAAACCAATAGAAAATCCCAACATTCTAACTTTACAAACACCAAAGTTATGGCATTTCCGATCAATCAGTTATATGGCAGCTATAGGATATAGTCGGCCGATCCTTATGAAATTCGGCATGTCGGATTGATTAGCCAAATATAAAACCCATAGAAAATCCCAACATTCTAACTTTACAAACACCAAAGTTATGGCATTTCCGATCAATCAGTTATATGGCAGCTATAGGATATAGTCGGCCGATCCCGGCCGTTCCGACATATATACTGCGTGCAAAGGAAAGAAGGGTATGTGCAAAGTTTCAATTCGATAGCTTTAAAACTGAGAGACTAGTTTGCGTAGAAACAGACAGACGGACAGACAGACGGACAGACAGACGGACAGACAGACGGACAGACAGACGGACAGACAGACGGACAGACAGACGGACAGACAGACGGACAGACAGACGGACAGACGGACATGGCTATATCAACTCAGGAGGTGATCCTGATCAAGAATATATATACTTTATAGGGTCGGAGATGTCTCCTTCACTGCGTTGCACACTTTTGACCAAAATTATAATACCCTCTGCAAGGGTATAAAAATTTGAATGCAGATTTTTAGAGAATCGAATCAGAAGTCTTTAGAGGTATGCCACTTTGGAAACGGATTAAGTTTGGTAAAGTTATGGACTCTCTAAATCCAATTTTTAGTCACTCTGTTACAAGTCCTCGGAAATCTAGAAATAACTGACATGAAAATGGGTCAAAATATTAATCGACGTTAAATTGAAAATTTTGAATGCAGATTTTTAGAGAATCGAATCAGAAGTCTTTAGAGGTATGCCACTTTGGAATCGGCTTTAGCTTGGTAAAGTTATGGACTCTCGAAGTTCAATTTTGGGTCAAAGTTAAACAAGTCAAATTAGAAATAACTGACATGAAAATGGGTGAAAAATTTGATCAAAGTTAAATTGAAAAATTTGAATGCAGATTTTTAGAGAATCGAATCAGAAGTCTTTAGAGGTATGCCACTTTGGAATCGGCTTTAGCTTGGTAAAGTTATGGACTCTCGAAGTTCAATTTTGGGTCAAAGTTAAACAAGTCAAATTAGAAATAACTGACATGAAAATGGGTGAAAAATTTGATCAACGTTAAATTGAAAAATTTGAATGCAGATTTTTAGAGAATCGAATCAGAAGTCTTTAGAGGTATGCCACTTTGGAATCGGCTTAAGTTTGGTAAATTTATGGACTCTCGAAGTTCAATTTTGGGTCAAAGTTAAACAAGTCAAATTAGAAATAACTGACATTAAAAACACCAAAGTTATGACATTTCCAATCGTTCAGTTATATGGCAGCTATAGGATATAGTCGGCCGATCCTTATGAAATTCGGCATGTCGGATTGATTAGCCAAATATAAAACCCATAGAAAATCCCAACATTCTAACTTTACAAACACCAAAGTTATGGCATTTCCGATCAATCAGTTATATGGCAGCTATAGGATATAGTCGGCCGATCCCGGCCGTTCCGACATATATACTGCGTGCAAAGGAAAGAAGGGTATGTGCAAAGTTTCAATTCGATAGCTTTAAAACTGAGAGACTAGTTTGCGTAGAAACAGACAGACGGACAGACAGACGGACAGACAGACGGACAGACAGACGGACAGACGGACAGACGGACATGGCTATATCAACTCAGGAGGTGATCCTGATCAAGAATATATATACTTTATAGGGTCGGAGATGTCTCCTTCACTGCGTTGCACACTTTTGACCAAAATTATAATACCCTCTGCAAGGGTATAAAAATTTGAATGCAGATTTTTAGAGAATCGAATCAGAAGTCTTTAGAGGTATGCCACTTTGGAAACGGCTTAAGTTTGGTAAAGTTAAGGACTCTCTTAGTCCAATTTTTAGTCACTCTGTTACAAGTCCTCGGAAATCTAGAAATAACTGACATGAAAATGGGTCAAAATATTAATCGACGTTAAATTGAAAAATTTGAATGCAGATTTTTAGAGAATCGAATCAGAAGTCTTTAGAGGTATGCCACTTTGCAATCGGCTTTAGCTTGGTAAAGTTATGGACTCTCGAAGTTCAATTTTGGGTCAAAGTTAAACAAGTCAAATTAGAAATAACTGACATGAAAATGGGTGAAAAATTTGATCAACGTTAAATTGAAAAATTTGAATGCAGATTTTTAGAGAATCGAATCAGAAGTCTTTAGAGGTATGCCACTTTGGAATCGGCTTAAGTTTGGTAAATTTATGGACTCTCGAAGTTCAATTTTGGGTCAAAGTTAAACAAGTCAAATTAGAAATAACTGACATGAAAATGGGTCAAAAATTTGATCAACGTTAAATTGAAAAATTTGAATGCAGATTTTTAGAGAATCGAATCAGAAGTCTTTAGAGGTATGCCACTTTGGAAACGGCTTAAGTTTGGTAAAGTTATGGACTCTCTAAGTCCAATTTTTAGTCACTCTGTTACAAGTCCTCGGAAATCTAGAAATAACTGACATGAAAATGGGTCAAAAAGTTAATCGACGTTAAGTTGAAAAATTTGAATGCAGATTTTTAGAGAATCGAATCAGAAGTCTTTAGAGGTATGCCACTTTGCAATCGGCTTTAGCTTCGTAAAGTTATGGACTCTCGAAGTTCAATTTTGGGTCAAAGTTAAACAAGTCAAGTTAGAAATAACTGACATTAAAAACACCAAAGTTATGACATTTCCAAACGTTCAGTTATATGGCAGCTATAGGATATAGTCGGCCGATCCTTATGAAATTCGGCATGTCGGATTGATTAGCCAAATATAAAACCCATAGAAAATCCCAACATTCTAACTTTACAAACACCAAAGTTATGGCATTTCCGATCAATCAGTTATATGGCAGCTATAGGATATAGTCGGCCGATCCTTATGAAATTCGGCATGTCGGATTGATTAGCCAAATATAAAACCCTTAGAAAATCCCAACATTCTAACTTTACAAACACCAAAGATATGGCATTTCCGATCAATCAGTTATATGGCAGCTATAGGATATAGTCGGCCGATCCCGGCCGTTCCGACATATATACTGCGTGCAAAGGAAAGAAGGGTATGTGCAAAGTTTCAATTCGATAGCTTTAAAACTGAGAGACTAGTTTGCGTAGAAACAGACAGACGGACAGACAGACGGACAGACAGACGGACAGACAGACGGACAGACAGACGGACAGACAGACGGACAGACAGACGGACAGACAGACGGACAGACAGACGGACAGACAGACGGACAGACCGACGGACAGACAGACGGACAGACAGACGGACAGACAGACGGACAGACGGACATGGCTATATCAACTCAGGAGGTGATCCTGATCAAGAATATATATACTTTATAGGGTCGGAGATGTCTCCTTCACTGCGTTGCACACTTTTGACCAAAATTATAATACCCTCTGCAAGGGTATAAAAAAAAATAAATAGATGATTCTTCTTTTCAAGTGAAGAACTGCTCCATCATGTGCTAAATACCCAAGTTGTTAAATGAAAAGGAAAAATATACAACAAAATTTGTGTGCGGGCGCAACCAAACAAATTGGAAATTCTCCCTCTCTTTTTCATATTTCTATGCGTAGAATTTTGATGGATTATTGACGTTTTGCGTGAAAACGCACAATTCGCATTGCATATGAGAGGGGAATTATATAATAATGAAAAACTCATGAGCACGCGTTGGAGATGTCGGGGGAGTGGCAGGAAGATGACGCAGCAAGGCGTCTCCTTCGGTGATCGGGGATCGGAGATCGGAGGTCGGGGATCAGGAATCGGGGATCGATCTTCGGAATGTTTGGGGTTGGCGCGCATGCGCCGAACGCACTTCAGCCAAATGGCGCGTGCTTGGAGGAAAATTCCCTTGGTTGTTACGTCTTGAGTGGAAACTCATTCTCATAAATATAGTTTTCCCCGGGCTGCTTCTGATTGGTGGTTGAATATATATATGATCACAGAATGCACTTCCCTTTAGATTATTTCCATGTAAATTTTGTTTAAATGCCGTTTTTCCTCATTAAAAATTTTCCAATAATTGTAATTTATGGGTGAAATTAATTTGGATAGAAGTCAAGGGTGAGCACAGGCCCAAGATGATGGTTTAAAGCCCCTGATCTTATCGCAAATTAGATTTTGCATATCCCTTTAGATTAAAGCCAGAGCCAGGATCTAAAGATCCTTGCTCATTTGAGCGAAGTTAAGTTGGCAATTTGGCCTTTGTACCGGATGAACTCTTGGCTTGTGGCCGCCGCAAGCAAAAGATGTTTATCATCGGAGTCCCAGCCTCATTGTCCTCATCTGAGCTAACGATCCCTAGTTTCTGGTTTTGTTACTTAGCTCTTATCTCAGCTTGTGGCTTTGTAGCATCTTTTTTCTTCCTGCTGCCGGCCATTGTTTGCGGAATAGACAAAAAAAACAGGCGAACAGGAGAGTCCTGGCCACTTTGTAACCTGGGAGTTCTTCAAATAGTTCAATTGCCCGTCTGCTGACCATTTGAAAGGTGTAATTTTGGTCCTGTTAGGGTCTCCTCTTGTGTCTTCGAAGCAGCTGTTTTTGCTCTGCTCCTTTCCCAGTTATTGACTCACCTTTGACTCCCCCAACTCTGATTGATCAGCAGGACACGCGTATGGCACACTTTCACAATACATAATTTGGGCTTTTACCAATGCCCCGTCTCAATCAGCAATTATCAACCTATCCAAAGTCTAGAGAATAATATAATTGCACTTGGAAAAAATGGCACGACCATTAGGAAATGCATTTTGATTCAAAGAATTATTTTTATTACACCAAAATTATCAAAAACAAGAAAGGAAAGCTAACTTCGGGCGGAGCCGAAGTTGATATACCCTTGCAGAATATTCTGTAAATTATATTCTCCAAAATTATTTATATGATGCATTTTTAATACTCATAAAAAATTCCAACTTCAACTTTAAAAACACCAAAGTTATGTCATTTCCAATCGTTCAGTTATATTGCAGCTATAGGATATAGTCGGCCGATCCTTATGAAATTTGGCAGGTCGGATTGATTGGCCAAAAATAAAACCCATAGATAATCCCAACTTCCTAACTTTAACAACAACAAAGTTATGGCATTTCCAATCGTTCAGTTATATGGCAGCTATAGGATATAGTCGGCCGATCCTTATGAAATTTGATAGGTCGGATTGATTGGCCAAAAATAAAATCCATAGAAAATCCCAACTTCCTAACTTTACAAACACCAAAGTTATGGCATTTCCGATCAATCAGTTATATGGCAGCTATAGGATATAGTCGGCCGATCCTTATGAAATTTGGTAGGTCGGATTGATTGGCCAAAAATAAAATCCATAGAAAATCCCAACTTCCTAACTTAACAAACACCAAAGTTATGGCATTTCCGATCAATCAGTTATATGGCAGCTATAGGATATAGTCGGCCGATCCTTATGAAATTTGGTGGGTCGGATTGATTGGCCAAATATAAAACCCATAGAAAATCCCAACTTTCTAACTTTACAAACACCAAAGTTATGGCATTTCCGATCAATCAGTTATATGGCAGCTATAGGATATAGTCGGCCGATCCCGGCCGTTCCGACTTATATACTGCGTGCAAAGGAAAGAAGGGTGTGTGCAAAGTTTCAATCCGATAGCTTTAAAACTGAGAGACTAGTTTGCGTAGAAACAGACAGACGGACAGACGGACAGACGGACAGACGGACAGACGGACATGGCTATATCAACTCAGGAGGTGATCCTGATCAAGAATATATATACTTTATAGGGTCGGAGATGTCTCCTTCACTGCGTTGCACACTTTTGACCAAAATTATAATACCCTCTGCAAGGGTATAATAAATTAGAACTATTACTAAGTGGTCTAAAAATTAAAAAAAAAATTAGGATAT